>NC_029792.2:85720721-85721954 GCF_000816755.2 Arachis ipaensis | reverse complement strand
CCAATGAAAGGGGTTTAGTTGTTCATAGCTCTAGAAAATGAAAATAAAGATGGAGAATACATCATAGAACTAGAAATTGCAGAGAAAGTAAAATACAGAGAGTAATTCTCTTTTTCCAGCCTCCAGAACTCGTTTAACAATTCAAAGCTACTCCTATATATACTACTCTTCTCAGCTTCTAGTTTGCTCTTCAAGTCTTTGGCCATTGGATCTTGAGTTTGAAGCAGTTCTTTTCTTTATTTGGGCTTGGCTTTACTTGCAGAGAGAAAGTGCTAAGTGGGCAGAGACTTTAGCTCAGGGCGTTAGGGGTGTTAACATTTAGTGAAAGTATAAGTTTGAGAACGTTAGTGACACTTAACATTTTCACTAACGTTCC
Source organism: Arachis ipaensis (assembly GCF_000816755.2). Classification (NCBI taxonomy): domain Eukaryota; kingdom Viridiplantae; phylum Streptophyta; class Magnoliopsida; order Fabales; family Fabaceae; genus Arachis; species Arachis ipaensis. The sequence goes on along the minus strand of NC_029792.2, from coordinate 85,721,578 downwards.
AATGTACCCCTTTGCCTCACGTTAGAGCCCACGTTAACTAGGTTAACGTGGCTTCTAACGTGGCCTTGCCAACCTTCGAGAACGTTAGTGACACTCAACATTGTCACTACCGTTCCAATGTGCCCCTAGATCTCACGTTAGAGTCCACGGTAACTAGGTTAACGTGGCTTCTAACGTGGCCTTGCCAACCTTCGAGAACGTTAGTGACACTCAACATTGTCACTACCGTTCCAATGTGCCCCTAGATCTCACGTTAGAGTCCACGTTAACTAGGTTAACGTGGCTTCTAACATGGCCATTCTTAGCCATCCCAACATTAGTGACAATGTTGAGTGTCACTAACGTTGGCTCATCATTCATTAGGCCAACGTTAGTGACAATATTGAATGTCACTAACGTTGGCTTCTCTTCCCCCTTTAACGTTAGAGGCCACGTTAACTAGGTTAACGTGGGCTCTAACGTGGCCACTCATGAGTGTTTGCCAACATTAGTGACAATGTTAAGTGTCACTAACGTTGGCTCAACTCCCCTTCTCCACGTTAGAGTGCACGTTAACTTAGTTAACGTGACTCTTAACGTGGGCACTGATGGCTTTGAAAGTGTTATTGGCAATCACTTTTCTCATTAACCTTGCAAGTTAACTCCCTTTCCTTGCTTCCTTTGGTCCTGAAATCAAGCAACAGAGTGCATCAAAGTTCTAGTCCAAGTCATGGGTAATGCAGCATACAATTTGTCACTAAATTCATGCAAAATCCTCATGAAATAATGTAAAATGCACAATGTATGCTTGAATCAAGGTGTAGGTGAATATCTACCCAAAACTAGCTTATTTCCTAAAGAAATGCATGAAACTACCC
>NC_029792.2:85705245-85711874 GCF_000816755.2 Arachis ipaensis | reverse complement strand
TAACTGTTCTTGTAGGAACCAGTTCATTCTTTTCATTATGAACCACTGTCATGCCTCCCTTCTTGGGGACAACATGGACAGGGCTCACCCAGGGGCTATCAAAAATAGGATAAATAATCACAGCCTCTAGTAACTTAGTGACCTCTTTCTGCACCACCTCCTTCATGGCTGGATTTAGCCGCCTCTATGGTTGAACCACTGGCATAGCATCATCCTCCAATAGGATCTTGTGCATGCATCTTGCTAGGCTAATGCCCTTAAGACCACTTATGGACCACCCAAGAGTTGTCTTATGTGTCCTCAGCACCTGAATTAGTGCTTTCTCTTCCTGTGAATTTAAAGCAGAGCTTATGATCACCAGAAAAGTGTCACCTTCTCCCAGAAATGCATATTTCAGGGATGGTGGTAGTGGTTTGAGCTCGGGTTTAGGAGGCTTATCCTCTTCCTGAGGAATTTTTAGAGGTTCTTCTATTCTCTCTGGTTCCTCCAGATCAGGCTGAACATCTTTAAAAATGTTCTCTAGCTCTGATTCGAGACTCTTAATCATATTGACCTCTTCCACCAAGGAGTTAATAACATCTGCGCTCAGGCAGTCTTTTGGTGTGTCTGGATGCTGCATAGCTTTGACAACATTCAACTTAAACTCATCCTCATTGACTCTCAGAGTTATCTCTCCTCTTTGGACGTCAATGAGGGTTCGTCCAGTTGCTAGGAAAGGTCTTCCTAGAATGAGAGTTGCACTCTTGTGCTCCTCCATTTCCAGCACTACAAAGTCAGTAGGAAAGGCAAATGGCCCAACCTTGACAATTAGGTCCTCAATTATGCCTGATGGGATTTTGATGGAGTGATAAACCCCGATTTTGTGGTTCATCTTGTGCTTAATTTAGGGGATTTTATCACCTTTTTCCACATTTATTCAATGAAATAGCATGGTTTTGTAATTCTCCCTTGATTTGTGCTTAAATATGAAAACATGCTTTTTAGGCTTTAAAATAGCTAAATTTAACTCACTTTAATTCCATTCGATGCCTTGATATGTTTGTTGAGTGATTTCATGTTCATAAGGTAAGTATTGGATGGAAGAAGTGAAGAGAAAAGCATGCAAAGTCGGAGAACTCATGAAGAAATGAAGGAACCGTAAAGCTGTCAAGCCTGACCTCTTCACACTCAATTAACCATAACTTGAGCTACAGAATTCCAAATGAGGCGGTTTCAGTTGTGTTGGAAAGCTAATATCCGGGGCTTCAAAATGATATAAAATTTGGCATATGTTATTTCGCGTTCAGGGGCGCGCACGCGCCATGTACGCGTGCGCGCTGATGCTACCCATGGCCCACTAAAGTGAAATCGCCCCCAGCGATTTCTGAAGCACTTTGGGCCTAACCCAACTCATTTCTAATTCTATTTCATGCAGAATTCAAGCCTGGGCAAGGAGGGAGCAATTGTTTGTAGCATTAGCATCATGTAGGTTAGTTTCTAGAGAGAGAAGCTCCCTCTTCTCTCTAGAATTAGGTTAGGTTAGCTTAATTCAATCTGAGATCTAGGTTTAATCTCATCTTTTCATCTTGTTTCCTTTATGATTTCTTGTTTTACTACTCTATTCTTCTTAGTTCTCTTGTTAATTTTACTTTTATGTTTATGAATGCTCATGTTGAATTTGTTTACATTTAATGAAATTTAATGTTTGATATTCTTTTATTGATGATTTGAGTTATTGATTTACTTTTCTTGCAATTGGTAGTTGGTAGTTTTATTATTCTTGCATTTTTACTATGCTTTCCTTTTATGCCTTTCAAGTGTTTGACAAGATGCTTGGTTGGTCTTTAGAGTAGCTTTTGAGCATTCTTGGCTTGGAAAGAGTAATTGGGCAATCTTGAGTCATTAATACCCAACTCATGTTGGTGATCTAGAGTTGTTAGCTAATATTGTTTCCATTGATGCTAATCTTTTGCTAATTTAATTAGTAAGTTGATTAGGACTTTTGGATTGAGATTAGCTAGTCTTGTTAGACTTTCTCTCATGGAAGATAATACGATACCTTCTTCCAATGTTGGAGATGACGTAATGAGATAAATTATTGTTTATATTTGTGACATGATTAATTAGTCTTGTTTGACATTCTCCCTATGTGAAGATGACATGTTACCTTCTTCCGTTTGTTGGAGTTGACTAAATAAGATGAATTGATCTATGCATGACTAGGATAGAAAGCCTATGATCTCAACCCTTGCCAAGAATGTGTCTCTCTTTATTATTTGCTTTCTCTTATTTACTTGTCCTCTTTAATTACTTGCTTAATTTACTTTTCTTGTCATTTATTTTAATGCCCTTCTTATCAACCCAAAACCCCCTTTCCTTGTGAGACGACCCGGAGTTCAAATACTTCGGTTAATTCTTATTTGGGGTTTGTACATGTGACAACTCAAATTTTTGTATGTGAGGACTCTTTGTTGGTGTATAACTATACTTTACAACGAGAATTCATTCAATTGAGGAAATTCTATATCAACAAACTCATTAAAATGGCGCCGTTGCCGGGGAGTTGCAATGGTGTTACATTATTGGCTATTGTGAATATGTGAATATGTTTGCCTTTTGTTTGTTTGTTAGTTTTTGTTAGCTTTAGGACTTTGTTGCTTATTTTTGTTAGCTTTTGTTTTTGTTTGCTACTATGAATTCTCATCACTTTGGCTATGAGTTTGGCTCAAATTATGTTGTAGGAAATGGGAACTACAATGAGGATGTGCATCAAGGATGGAACAATCAAGGATGGAACAATCAAGGATGGCTCAAATTCCTGCATGTGTTGAACACTTAGCCTTACTCTTAGTTGTATTGCAATCACTCAAAGCCAAGGCCTCAAGTTATAAAGGTTTCCTCACATTTATTTGCTTGGGACAAGCAAGACTTAAGTTTGGTGTTGTGATGACATGCATCATCTACCCTTCTTTCTTGCATAAGAAGACCATAAAAAGCATAAATCTCATTTGATCAGTACAATTCATGCATTATTTGATGAATATTATGGTACACTACTTTGAGATGAGTTGTGCTAAATTTCAGGTGAAAAAAGCATCAAAAATGGGGTAGAAGACAAACAAGAAGCTTGGCGTGTGAAACTGGCGTGACACTTGAAGCAAATGCCACAAAAACGTACTGGCGTGGCATGCCAGGAGCTGGGCATGGCATGCCAGTACTAAAGATCAGAGAAGAGATTCAAAGCATGCATATGGGCATTGCACGCCAAGCTGAGCGTGGCACGCCTGACTCATCAACCACTATGGGCGTGCCACTTGAGCAAAGGGGCGTGGCACGCTTACTCTCCATCCCAAGAAGAACCTTCACTATGGCGTGCCACTTGGTGTCGAAGGCGTGGCACGCCAGCCCCAAGAAGTCACTTAGGTGTGCCACTTGAGAACCCAGGCATGGCACACCAAGCTTGAAGAGTTCACAAACCCATGGGCGTGCCACTTGAGAACCCAGGTGTGGCACGCCAAGCTTGAAGAGTTTACAAACCCATGGGCATGCCACTTGAGCAGCATGGCATGGCACGCTGGTACAACAATCTAGAGAAGGGGCTGAAGGCAATTGAAGACTGGGCGTGCCACTTGAGCAACCAGGCGTGGCACGCCAATGCACAAAGGACCAAAAACAAAGGCTGGGCATGCCACTTGGTATCGAAGGCGTGGCACGCCAACCTTGGAATTTCACTATGGCGTGCCACTTGAAGACTGAGGTGTGGCACGCCAACCACTGGAACTAAGACAAGAACATGGGCGTGGCACGCCAGCCTTTAGGCGTGGCACGCTGGTATAAGTTTCCATAAAGAATGAAGGAGGCCAATTACATGGGGCGTGCCACTTGGTATCGAAGGCGTGGCACGCCATTCACTGTTCTTCATTTAGGCGTGCCACTTAAGCAACCAGGCGTGGCACGCCAGTGTTATTCAAGAGAGAAGCATTGGGGCGTGCCACTTGAGCTCGTGGCGTGGCACGCCAAACAGAGGAACCAATCACTCACAAAAGGGGCGTGGCACGCCAAATCCTGGGCGTGCCACGCTAGTTCAACTTTCCAGAGAAGCCTAGCCAAGCATAAAGCAAGGGCGTGGCATGCCATACCTTGGGCGTGGCACGCCAGTACAAGTTTCCAGATGCAAAGAGAAGTGAGAAAGGCAAGGGGCGTGCCACTTGAGATCGAAGGCGTGGCACGCCAAGGTTGAGAGAGGGACGAGAATGCCACTTGAAGGAGTAGGCGTGGCACGCCAAGCTGGAAATGAAGAGCACGTGACACGCCAGTGGCATGCCAGCAACACGCCAGCTAAGAAGTTGATGAGCGGATAATTTATACACTTTTTGGCATTGTTTTTAGTATCTTTTTAGTAGAATCTAGTTACTTTTAGGGATGTTTTCACTAGTTTTTATGTTAAATTCACATTTTTGGACTTTACTATGAGTTTGTGTGTTTTTCTGTGATTTCAGGTATTTTTTGGTTGAAATTGAGGGACTTGAGCAAAAATCAGATTTAGAGGTTGAAGAAGGACTGCTGATGCTGTTGGATTCTGACCTCCCTGCACTCAAAGTAGATTTTCTGGAGCTACAGAACTCAAAATGGCGCGCTTCCAATTGCGTTGGAAAGTAGACATCCAGAGCTTTCCAGAAATATATAATAGTCTATACTTTGGCCGCGTTTAGACGATGTAAAAGGGCGTTGAACGCCAGTTCTACGCTACTGTCTGGAGTTAAACGCCAGAAATACGTCACAAGCCAGAGTTGAACGCCAGAAATACGTTACAAACTGGCGTTCAACTCCAAGATTGACCTCTACACGTGTAACATTCAAGCTCATCCCAAGCACACACCAAGTGGGCCCCGGAAGTGGATTTATACATCAATTACTTACTTCTGTAAACCCTAGTAACTAGTTTATTATAAATCGGACTTTTTACTATTGTATTAGACATCTTTGATCAGTTTTATGCTATCTTAGAATTTCATGGGGGCTGGCCATTCGTCCATGCCTGAACCATTATCACTTATGTATTTTCATACGGTAGAGTTTCTGCACTCCATAGATTAAGGTGTGGAGCTCTGCTGTTCCTCAAAGATTAATGCAAAGTGCTACTGTTTTTCTATTCAATTCAACTTATTCCACTTCTAAGATATTCATTCGCACTTCTACCTGAATGTGATGAACGTGACAATCATCATCATTCCCTATGAACGCGTGCCTGACAACCACTTCCGTTCTACCTTAGATTAAATGAGTATCTCTTCGATCTCTTAATCAGAATCTTCGTGGTATAAGCTAGATTGATGGCGGCATTCATGAGAGTCCGGAAAGTCTAAACCTTGTCTGTGGTATTCCGAGTAGGACTCTGGGATTGAATGACTGTGACGAACTTCAAACTCGCGAGTGCTGGGCGTAGTGACAGACGCAAAAGGAGGGTGAATCCTATTCCAGTATGATTGAGAACCTCAGATGATTCGCCATGCTGTGACAGAGCATTTGGACCATTTTCACAAGAGGATGGGATGCAGCCATTGACAAGGGTGATGCCTCCAGACGATTAGCCATGCAGTGACAGTGCATCGGACTATTTTCCAGAGAGGATAAAAAGTAGCCATTGACAACGGTGATGTCCTTACATAAAGCCAGCCATGGAAAGGAGTAGGACTGATTGGATGAAGACAGCAGGAAAGCAGAGGTTCAGAGGAACGAAAGCATCTCTATACACTTATCTGAAATTCTCACCAATGATATACATAAGTATTTCTATCCTTATTTTCTATTTATTATTAATATTCGAAAACTCCATAACGATTTGATATCCGCCTGACTGAGATTTACAAGGTGACCATAGCTTGCTTCAAGCCGACAATCTCCGTGGGATCGACCCTTACTCACGTAAGGTTTATTACTTGGACGACCCAGTGCACTTGCTGGTTAGTTGTATTGAAGTTGTGAATGAAAAACGATTTATTAAGACATGCGTACAGAGTTTTTGGCGCCGTTGCCTGAGATCATAATTTCGTGCACCAAGTTTTTGGCGCCGCTGCCGGGGATTGTTCGAGTTTGGACAACTAACGGTTCATCTTGTTGCTTAGATTGGGTAATTTTTTTCTTATTTTCAAAAAGTTTTCAAAAAAAAAATTTTCAAAAATCTTTCAAAAATTTTCTCCTTTGTTTTCGAAAAAAATTTAAAAAAAAATAAATCTTTTCAAAAATATATTTTTCTTCAGAATTTTTTAGAATGAATTCTAGAGTTTCATGAAGCATGTTGAAGCCTGGCTGGCTGTAAAGCCATGTCTAATTCTTTTGGATAGGGGCTTCCAACCATCAGCATAGAGGCAAGTTAATTGGAATGTCAGCCGTGGCATGTCTGAGTTACATTTTAAAGCTTGGCTGGCTATTAAGCCATGCCTAACCCTCGGATTAGAGCTTTAGACTAAGAATACAAGATTCCTGGAATTCATATTAAAAAAAATTTTGAAATCCTTATTTTCTTTTTCCTATACGTTTTTTCGAAAAAAATATACAAAAATCCAAAAAAAAATTCATAAAAATAAAAAATATTTCATGTTTCTTGTTTGAGTCTTGAGTCAAGTTGAAAGTTTGGTGTCAATTGCATT
>NC_029792.2:85702363-85705209 GCF_000816755.2 Arachis ipaensis | reverse complement strand
CTTTTTCAAAACTTTTTAAAATCTAGTTGTTTTTATGAGTCAAATCAAATTTTCAATTTAAAAATCTTATCTTTTTCAAAATTTTTTCAAAAATCAAATCTTTTTCATTTTTCTTATTTATTTTCGAAAATTTTAAAAATATTTTTCAAAAATCTTTTTCTTTTCTTTATCTCCTAATTTTCGAAAATAACATCATCAATTAATTTTTTGATTAAAAAATTTCAAGTTTGTTACTTGCTTGTTAAGAAAGATTCAAACTTTGAGTTCTAGAATCATATCTTGTGATTTCTTGTGAATCAAGTCATTAATTGTGATTTTAAAAATCAAATCTTTTTCAAAACTAATTTCAATCATATCTTTTCAAAAATATCTCTTTATCTTATCTTTTTCAAAATTTGATTTTAAAATATCCTTTCTAACTTCTTATCTTCTTATCTTTTCAAAATTGATTTTCAAATTTGTTTCAACTAACTAACTAACTTTTTGTTTGTTTCTTATCTTTTTCAAAACTACCTAACTAACTCTCCCTCTCTCTAATTTTCGAAAATATCTTCCTTCTTTTTCAAAATTTCTTTTTAATTAACTAATTATTTTAATTTTTGATTTTAATTTTCGAAAAATTACTAACCTTTTTCAAAAACTATTTTCGAAAATCACTAACTCTTTTTCAAAAATAATTTTCGAAAATTCTCCTTCTCTCTCATCTCCTTCTATTTATTTATTCATCCCACATCTCTGCTCTCCTTACCCTTGTGTTTCTTTCTTTACATTACATTCTTTTCTTCTTCTACTCACACAGGGGAACCTCTATACCTGTGGTAAAAAGGATCCCTATTATTATTTTTCTGCCCCTCTTTTTCATATGAGCAGGAGCAAAGACAAGAACATTCTTGTTGAAGCAGATCCAGAACCTGAAAGGACTCTGAAGAGGAAACTAAGAGAAGATAAATTACAACAATCCAGCAAGCACCTTTCAGAAATTTTCGAACAGGAAGAGGAGATGGCAGCCAAAAATAATAATAATGCAAGGAGGATGCTTGGTGACTTTACTACACCTAATTCCAATTTACATGGAAGAAGCATCTCCATTCCTACCATTGGAGCAAACAATTTTGAACTGAAACCTCAATTAGTTTCTCTGATGCAGCAGAACTGCAAGTTTCATGGACTTCCATCTGAAGATCCTTTTCAGTTCTTAACTGAATTCTTGCAGATCTGTGATACTGTTAAGACTAATGGAGTAGATCCTGAAGTCTACAAGCTCGTGCTTTTCTCTTTTGCTGTGAGAGACAGAGCTAGAATATGGTTGGACTCTCAACCTAAGGATAGCCTGAACTCTTGGGATAAGCTGGTCAAGGCTTTCTTAGCCAAGTTCTTTCCTCCTCAAAAGCTGAGTAAGCTTAGAGTGGATGTTCAGTCCTTCAGATAGAAAGAAGGTGAATCCCTCTATGAAGCTTGGGAGAGATACAAAGAACTGACCAAAAAGTGTCCTTCTGACATGCTTTCAGAATGGACCATCCTGGACATATTTTATGATGGTCTATCTGAATTAGCTAAAATGTCATTGGATACCTCTGCAAGTGGATCCATTCACTTAAAGAAAATGCCTGTAGAAGCTCTAGAACTCATTGACATGGTTGCTAATAACCAGTTCATGTACACTTCTGAGAGGAATCCTGTGAGTAATGGGACGCCTATGAAGAAGGGAGTTCTTGAAATTGATACTCTGAATGCCATATTGGCTCAGCATAAAATATTGACTCAGCAAGTCAATATGATTTCTCAGAGTCTGAATGGAATGCAAGCTGCATCCAACAGTACTCAAGAGGCATCTTCTGAAGAAGAAGCTTATGATCCTGAAAACCCTACAATAGCAGAGGTGAATTACATGGGTGAACCTTATGGAAACACCTATAACCCCTCATGGAGAAATTACCCAAATCTCTCATGGAAGGATCAACAAAATCCTCAACAAGGCTTTAATAATGGTGGAAGAAATAGGTTTAACAATAGTAAACCATTTCCATTATCCACTTAGCAACAGACAGAGAACTCTGAACAAAATACCTCTAATTTAGCAAACTTAGTCTCTGATCTATCTAAGGCCACTGTAAATTTCATGAATGAAACAAGGTCCTCCATTAGAAATTTGGAGGCACAAGTGGGCCAGCTGAGTAAAAGGATCACTGAAATCCCTCCTAGTACTCTCCCAAGAAATACAGAAGAAAATCCAAAAGGAGAGTGCAAGGCCACTGACATAGTCAACACGGCCGAACCTGGAGAGGAAGGGGAGGACGTAAATCCCAATGAAGAAGACCTCCTGGGACGTCCAGTGATCAATAAGGAGTTTCCCTTTGAGGAACCAAAGGAATCTGAGACTCATCTAGAGACCATAGAGATTCCATTGAACCTCCTTATGCCCTTCATGAGCTCTGACGAGTATTCATCTTCTGAAGAGAATGAGGATGTTACTGAAGAGCAAGTTACCAAGTACCTTGGTGCAATCATGAAGCTGAATGCCAAATTATTTGGTATTGAGACTTGGGAAGATGAACCTCCCTTGTTCACCAATGAACTAAGTGATCTGGATCAACTGACATTGCCTCAGAAGAAACAGGATCCTGGAAAGTTCGTAATACCTTGTACCATAGGCAACATGATCTTTGAAAAGGCTCTGTGTGACCTTGGTTCAGGGATAAACCTCATGCCCCTCTCTATAATAGAGAAACTGGGAATCTTTGGGATACAAGCTGCTAAAATCTCATTAGAGATGACAGACAATTCAAGAAAACAGGCTTATGGACAAGTAGAGGACATGTTAGTAAAGGTTGAAGGCCTTTACATCC
>NC_029792.2:85697896-85701545 GCF_000816755.2 Arachis ipaensis | reverse complement strand
CTTACTGGCGTTTAAACGCCAGTAAGAAGCATCTGGCTGGCGTTCAACGCCAGAATAGAGCATGGTTCTGGCGCTGAACGCCCAAAATGGGCAGCATCTAGGCGTTTGAACGCCAGAATTGGACCCTGGAGAAAAGCTGACGCTGAACGCCCAGAACAAGCATGGTTCTGGTGTTCAACGCCATAAATGGGCAACAAATGGGCGTTCAACGCCCAGAACAAGCACCAATCTGGCGCTGAAAGCCCAGAGTTGTGTGCAAGGGCATTTTGCATGCCTAATTTGGTGCAAGGTTGTAAATCCTTAAACACCTCAGGATCTATGGACCCCACAGGATTACCTCAGGATCTGTGGACCCCATAGGATCCCCACCTACCTCCACTCACTTCTTCTTACCCCTCTTTCACATAATCCCATAAACACTCTTCCCCAAAACTCTTCACCAATCACCTCAATCTCTCTTCCCTATAACCACTTCACCACTCACATCCATCCACTCTTCCCCATAAACCTACCTCATACACCCCACCTACCTTCAAAATTCAAAATCAATTTTCCACCCAAAATCCACCCTTATGGCCGAACCTTACCCCCCTCCCTTCCCTATATAAAGCCCTCCATTCTTCTTCATTTTCACACAACACAACCCTCTCTTCCCCTTCTTGGCCGAATACACCCCTCCCCCCTCTCCTCCATATTTTCTTCTTCTTCTTCATCTATTCTTTCTTCTCTTCCTCGAGGGCGAGCAATATTCTAAGTTTGGTGTGGTAAAAATATAAGCTTTTTGTTTTTCCATTACCATTGATGGTACCCAAGACCGGAGAATCCTCTAGAAAAGGGAAAGGGAAGACAAAAGCTTCCACCTTCGAGTCATGGGAGATGGAAAGATTCATCTCCAAAGCTCATCAAGACCACTTCTATGATGTTGTGGTCAAGAAGAAGGTGATCCCCGAGGTCCCTTTCAAGCTCAAGAAGAATGAGTATCCGGAGATCTGACATGAAATCCAAAGAAGAGGTTGGGAAGTTCTAACAAACCCCATCCAACAAGTCGGCATCCTAATGGTTCAAGAGTTCTATGCCAATGCATGGATCACTAGGAACCATGATCAAAGTAAGAACCCAAACCCAAAGAATTATATTACAATGGTTCGGGGGAAATACTTAGATTTTAGTCCGGAAAATGTGAGGTTGGCATTTAACTTGCCTATGATGCAAGGAGATGCACGCCCCTACACTAGAAGGGTCAACTTTAATCAAAGGTTGGACCAAGTCCTTATGGACATATATGTGGAAGGAGCTCAATGGAAGATTGACTCCAAAGACAAGCCGGTTGAATTAAGAAGACTGGACCTCAAGCCTGTGGCTAGAGGATGGTTGGAGTTCATCCAACGCTCCATCATCCCCACTAGCAACCGATCTGAAGTTACTGTGGATCGGGCCATCATGATTCATAGCATCATGATTGGAGAGGAAGTAGAAGTTCATGAAGTCATCTCCCTTGAACTCTACAAAATAGCTGAAAAGCCCTCTCCTGGGGCAAGGCTAGCTTTTCCTCATCTTATTTGCTATCTATGTTACTCAGCTGGAGCTTTCATAGAAGGAGACATTCCCATTAAGGAAGAGAAGCCCATCACTAAGAAAAGGATGGAGCAAGCAAGAGAGCCCATTCATGGATCTCAAGAGATGCATGAAGCTCATCACCGTGAGATCCCGGAGATGCCTCAAATGCATTTTCCTCCACAAAACTATTGGGAGCAAATCAACACCTCCCTAGAAGAATTAAGTTCCAACATGGGACAATTAAGGGTGGAACATCAAGAGCACTCCATCATCCTTCATGAAATAAGAGAATATCAAAAAGCAATGAGGGAAGAGCAACAAAGACAAGGAAGAGACATAGAAGAGCTCAAGGACATCATTGGTTCCTCAAGAAGGAAACGCCACCATCACTAAGGTGGATTCATTCCTTGTTCTTATTTTCTGTTTTTCGTTTTCTCTATGTTAAGTGCTTATCCATGTTTGTGTCTTTATTACATGATCATTAGTATTTAGTAACTTTGTCTTAAAGTTATGAATGTCCTATGAGTCCATCACCTCTCTTAAATGAAAACTGTTTTAATTCAAAAGAACAAGAAGTACATGAGTTTAGAATTTATCCTTGAACTTAGTTTAATTATATTGATGTGGTGACAATGCTTCTTGTTTTCTGAATGAATGCTTGAACAGTGCATATGTCTTTTGAAGTTGTTGTTTAAGAATGTTAAATATGTTGGCTCTTGAAAGAGTGATGATAAGGAGACATGTTTTTTGATAATCTGAAAAATCATAAAAATGACTCTTGAAGCAAGAAAAAGCAGCAAAGGACAAAGCTTGCAAAAAAAAAAAAATATAGGCGAAAAAAAAATAAAAAAAAAGCAAGCAGAAAAAGCCAAAAGCTCTTAAAACCAAGAGGCAAGAGCAAAAAGCCAATAACCCTTAAAACCAAAAGGCAAGGGTAAATAAAAAGGATCCCAAGGCTTTGAGCATCAATGGATAGGAGGGCCTAAAGGAATAAAATCCTGGCCTAAGCGGCTAAACCAAGCTATCCCTAACCATGTGCTTGTAGCGTGAAGGTGTCAAGTGAAAACTTGAGATTGAGCGGTTAAAGTCAAGGTCCAAAGCAAAAACAAAGTGTGCTTAAGAACCCTGGACACCTCTAATTGGGGACTTTAGCAAAGCTGAGTCACAATCTGAAAAGGTTCACCCAATTATGTGTCTGTGGCATTTATGTATCCGGTGGTAATACTGGAAAACAAAGTGCTTAGGGCCACGGCCAAGACTCATAAAATAGCTGTATTCAAGAATCATCATACTGAACTAGGAGAATCAATAACACTATCTGAACTCTGAGTTCCTATAGATGCCAATCATTCTGAACTTCAATGGATAAAGTGAGATGCCAAAACTATTCAAGAGGCAAAAAGCTACAAGTCCCGCTCATTTAATTGGAGCTATGTTTCATTGATAGTTTGGAATTTATAGTATATTCTCTTTTTTTTATCCTATTTGATTTTCGGTTGCTTGGGGACAAGCAACAATTTAAGTTTGGTGTTGTGATGAGTGGATAATTTATACGCTTTTTCGCATTGTTTTTAGTATGTTTTTAGTAGAATCTAGTTACTTTTAGGGATGTTTTTATTAGTTTTTATGTTAAATTCACATTTCTAGAATTTACTATGAGTTTGTGTGTTTTTCTGTGATTTCAGGTATTTTCTGGCTGAAATTGAGGGACTTGAGCAAAAATCAGATTCAGAGGTTGAAGAAGGACTGCTGATGCTGTTGGATTCTGACCTTCCTGCACTCAAAGTGGATTTTCTGGAGCTACAAAACTCAAAATGGCGCCCTTCCAATTGCGTTGGAAAGTAGACATCCAGGGATTTCCAGCAATATATAATAGTCCATACTTTGGCCGAGTTTAGATGATGTAAAAGGGCGTTGAACGCCAGTTCTACACTGCTGTCTGGAGTTCAACGCCAGAAACACGTCACAAGCCAGAGTTGAATGCCAGAAATACGTTACAAACAGGCGTTCAACTCCAAGATTGACCTCTACACGTGTAACATTCAAGCTCAGCCCAAGCACACACCAAGTGGGCCTCGGAAGTGGATTTATA
>NC_029792.2:85692468-85697827 GCF_000816755.2 Arachis ipaensis | reverse complement strand
TCAGATGATTAGCCGTGCTATGACAGAGCATTTGGACCATTTTCACAAGAGGATGGGATGCAGCCATTGACAAGGGTGATGACTCCAGACGATTAGCCATGCAGTGACAGTGCATCGGACTATTTTCCAGAGAGGATAAAAAGTAGCCATTGACAACGGTGATGTCCTTACATAAAGCCAGCCATGGAAAGGAGTAAGACTGATTGGATGAAGACAGCAAGAAAGCAGAGGTTCAGAGGAATGAAAGCATCTCTATACACTTATCTGAAATTCTCACCAATGATATACATAAGTATTTCTATCCTTATTTTCTATTTATTATTAATATTCGAAAACTCCATAACTATTTGATATCCGCCTGACTGAGATTTACAAGGTGACCATAGCTTGCTTCAAGCCGACAATCTCCGTGGGATCGACCCTTACTCACGTAAGGTTTATTACTTGGACGACCCAGTGCACTTGCTGGTTAGTTGTATCGAAGTTGTGAATGAAAAACGATTTATTAAGACGTGCGTACAGAGTTTTTGGCGCCGTTGCCTGAGATCACAATTTCTTGCACCAGAAGTCATGCTTATTGAGTGTTTTCTTTTCCCTCCAAAATGTAATTTTCTTTTTTCACTTTTGTAATTCTTTTATTTTACTAGGAGTAGTATAAATACCCCCAAAGAGTACTAAAGAAGGTGGTTAAGCAGTCAGTTTTAGATCCACTTTTACACTTCACCTTTGAGTACCTTTTGAGCTATGAGTAGCTAACTTCCCTCTCATTGAGAGAGGGAGCTCTGTTGTACTTGATGGATGAATGATAGTGAAATACTTCTTCTCTTCATCTTCTCTTTGATTTTTTAGAAGAAATTTCGTTCTTAATGCTTAGTGTTCAATTATCTTGGGAAAGAGATTGAATGCAATTGGGTTTCATGGGAACCTTGGGAAAGGAAACATGAAACCATGCTTGAAATCCCTTCTCACACTAGAGTAGAATTTGGGTTTTGGTGTTTGGATATGTGACATATTATCCTCCCTCTACTTGGACCTATGATGGTGTGTGGTATAATCAGGGACCAAGCATATCTCTCTTCATGAGCAATTAGACCGAGAAATTGGCTATTGATCAAGATCTGAGAGATTGAGTCACCAAGGGATTATGGCTCAATCAATCATGATTGCCAAGAGGTCAATGAGTTGCATGATTGAAGAGGATATAAGCTAGACTTGATCCAAAGAGACAATATCTCCCAATCTCAATGAATTTCCCCATTCTTATCTATCCATTTCTTTATAGCTTAATTTTACATTCAGCAATTCCCCATTCCCATTTACATTCAAGTCATTTATGATTCTGCACTTTACTTTCTGCCATTTATATTTCTGCACTTTATTGCTTTTCTTTATATTCTAGTTATTTACATTTATGTCATTTACAATTCTGCACTCTACAATCCTATTGATCCGCTTGACTAATTCATCAATTGATTAAAACTACTCGAATTTGCCGATCTCTGTGGATACGATCCCACTCCACTGTGGGTTATTACTTGACGATAATTTTGGTGTGCTTGCCAAAAGGACTAATTCACCAATTTTGAATGGCGTGTGAATTCCGGTCATCAAAGTGCGAATGAATATCTTAGAATAGAAACAAGCGTGATTGAATAGAAAACAGTAGTAATTGCATTAATCCATCGAGACACAGCAGAGCTCCTCACCCCCAACCATGGAGTTTAGAGACTCATGTCGTAGAAGATACAAAATTTAGATGTAAAAAATGTTATGAGGTACAAAATAAATCTCTAAAAGTAGTTTTTATACTCAACTAGTAACCTAGGTTTACAAAAAATGAGTAAGTTAAGATAGATAGTGCATAAATCTACTTTCTGGGGCCCACTTGGTTTGTGTTTGGGCTGAGCACTGAAGCTTTCACGTGCATAGGCTATTTCTGGCGTTGAACTCCAGCTTTTGTGCCAGTTTGGCCGTTTAACTCCAGCTTTTATGCCAGTTCTGGCGTTTAACGCCAGAAAAGGGTAAGGAGCTGGCGTTTAAATGCCAGTTTGCGCTACCAAATCTCGGGTCAAGTATGGACTATTAAATATTGCTGGAAAGCCCAGGATGTCTACTTTTCAACGCAATTGAGAGCGTACCAATTGGGCTTCTGTAGCTCCAAAAAATCCATTTCGAGTGCAGGAGGGTCAGAATCCAATAGCATCTGCAGTCCTTTTTCAGCCTCTGAATCAGATTTTTACTCAGGTCCCTCAATTTCAGCCAGAATTTACCTGAAATTACAGAAAAATACACAAACTCATAGTAAAGTCCAAAAATGTGATTTTTGAATAAAAACTAATAAAAATATAATAAAAAGTGACAAAAACATACTAAAAACTACCTAAAAACAATGCCAAAAAAGGGTATAAATTATCCGCTCATCAAAAGCCAACCTATTAAGTCTACTTCCCAAAACTTTAAGTACGTAACATTTACTCCTAAGCTTGAAGTACGTCAAATAGGTTTGATCACATCAACCTGTAAGTCCCAACCTACCTACTAATTAACTTAGTAGTGGGTTAGCGTCAATGGGTGTCAAATTGATTACCAAGGGTTCTCAAATCACCAAATTCATTATATCCAATAACTCAAATTTACCCAATTCCCTTAGCTTAGACCAAGAGTTGGTAAAACTACTCAAAAACTAAGGAGAACATTTCATCAAACACATAGAGTGCAATAGAAGCAAACATCATAAATTGCAAGAATAATAAAGTCTACAAACTACTAATTGCTAGAAATGTAATATCACAACTCAATTCATCAATAAAAGAAACATTAACATCAATTTGTATTGAATGTAAACCAAATCCAATATGAGTTCATCATCACAAAAGAGAGTAAAATGAGAAATTAACATCACAAATAAGAGAATCAAGATATAGAATTGAGAAATTATAAAAGAAACAAGGTGAGATCAAGGAATTAGACATGGATCTAAGACAATCTAACCTAATCCTAACCTAATTCTAGAGAGAAGAGGGAGCTTCTCTCTCTAAAAAACTAACTAAAGGCTCATGTTGGCTAAAACTAATTGCTCCCCCTCTGCTTGGACTTCAATTCTGCATGAAATACACTCAGACACAAGTTGGATTTGGGCCTGGGAAGCTCATAAATTGCCCCCAGCATTTTGCCTTCAAGTGGGCCACGTGAGAGTATTGGCGCGTGCGCACCATGTGCGCGTGCGCGTCCATTGGTGCATTTCCAATCTTTGTTTCTTCATGCATTCTTCCCTTTATATGCTTTTCTACTCATTTCTTCCATCCAATACTTGCCTTATAAACCTGAAATCACTTAACATACACATCAAGGCATCGAATGGAATTAAAGTGAATCAAAATCACCAATTTAGGGCCTAAAAAGCATATTTTTACACTTAAGCACAATTCAAGGGAGAATTACAAAACCATGCCATTTCATTGAATAAATGTTGGAAAAGGTGGTAAAATCCCCTAAAATAAGCACAAGATAAATCACAAAATCGGGGTTTATCAAATCTCCCTACACTTAAACTAAGCATGTCCTCATGCTAAAATCAAGAAAGAAGCAAAGGGTATTATCATTTACTCAATGCAAACTAACTAAATGCAATCTATCTATATTTAACCTATTCACATGAATGCAATGGCTTGGTCAAATTAATTCAATTTCCAAGAATACATATGCAAGCACAAGGGCTAAGGTATTAGCAATTAAAGCAAACCACAATTGGATTGAATCATTGAAAGAGTTCACAAACTTGCAAGAAAAGATGATCATGGGTGGAAACATGTAATTGAGCGATCGAACCCTCACCGGATGTGTATCCGCTCTAAGCACTCAAGTCTATGGGGTTGATTCACTCAATTCTCCCTTAATCATGCTTTCCAAGATTTGTTTTTCATCTAACAATCAACAATTATTTTATGCATGCATACAAATATCATGAGGACTTCCTATAGGTTGTAACGGGGCTAGGGTCAAGGTATGACGCATATGGTCAAGTGAGCTTAACATTTGAATCATTGATTAACTTAAACTTCCCACCTAACTGATGACAACCTAAACAATTCTAAACAAACCTAGCTATCCATTCTTCACATTTTCACACACTCATGTATTTTTTAGATTACCGCACATATGCATTGAATTTATGAAACCTTAAACCTTGGGACATTTTGTTCCCTTTTTGTTGTAAAATTTTTTTCTTTTTTTCTTTAAGATAAAATATATACAAGAACATCAATGCATATGGTTTACACATGATTAATACACGAGTATGTACCCAATTCCCAAGATTTTCAACACAAATACAAAAACACACTTTTATCTCTACCCAATATTCCGAACTTTCCCAAAATCAAGTAATGAACACTCTCACTAGCCTAAGCTAATCAAAGATCCAAACAAGGGACATTTATTATTTTTCACTTAGGCTTGTAATGTGCTACAATTAAGAACAAATGGGTTAAGCATAGGCTCAAATTTGGCTAACAATGGAAGATAAAAGGTAGGCTATTTGGGTAAGTGAGCTATTTGAACAATGGCCTCAATCATGTAAATGCATGTATACACAAAATAATGGACATAAAGAATTAAACAAATCAAAGATTACACTCATAGGAAGAGAATAATGCACACAAGAATGAAAATAAGTGGTCATATATGATGTAACAACACAATTAGGCTCAAATCTCACATGCTTGTGTTCTTTGCTCATAACATGATCGACAAGTGTATAAATTCAAGCAAGTTCTAAAAAAATTTTCAACCCATTGAGGTGGTGCCCTAAATATGAATTTCTAAGCTTATTCTAATGTAATGTTGTGATTTAGAAAATTTTAAAAATTTTCCCTAGTTTACCCCTTATTAAAAATTTTCCCTAGTTTACCCCTTTTTCAATCAAAACACAATTCTTATATAAAAAGGGTTAAATAGATTTTTAACAATCCCAAAACATTTTTCCAATCACAATCAAAGCCAAGATGTAAAACATATATATATATATATATATATATATATATATATAAAATAAAAGTGTGCAACTACCAAAATAAGGGTATCCACAATAGCAAATATGTACAGTAATCCCAAAATGATATAAAACATAAAGTGCAAAATAAAATAGAGTAGCAGAAAATAGAAATAGATGTTTGAAAGTTCACCACATAAATGTAAACACCGGTCACGAACGGTGACCTCCCCACACATTAGAGTCAAGCATCGTCCTCGATGCTACTGCTGAAGCTCGGGATGGGGATCAACAATCGCGCTGGGCTGTGGCTCAGGTACTGGCTGTGGGACTGGGATCAGCTATGGCTCTGGCTGTGGCTATGGAGTG
>NC_029792.2:85625667-85692144 GCF_000816755.2 Arachis ipaensis | reverse complement strand
TGCTGAACCTCAGTGGTAATCTGTGTCTCTGGAGGTACATCCTGATGAGTCGGCTCCTCAGCCAGCTCCTCCTCCCAATCCTGCTCGTCGAAAGCGAGAGAGTGTGGGAGCGGCGGTAGCTCGATGCCCTGTGATACAAACACCTGGTCGATGTGGTCGAGACGTCGCATGACACGACACTTGAGGCACTCCATGAAGCGAAGCAGGTGCTGCACCAACAGGTAAGTAGGCTCAGGTGCTGGTGGTGGTGGTAAGGATGCTGCGGCTGCTCAAGTAAAGTGGGGTCCTGCTGCTGCTGCTGATGACGAGGGCTGAGCTGCCTCCTCCACTGCTCTGGCTCAGGAACAGCGTTTGGGTGGGGGCTTCTCGTGCACGCACCCACCCATGGAATGGTAACCTTCTTGTCGTCGTCATCTAGCAGTGGTGGTGTCACGTCATCATCCTCCCACAGAACATCAGCCATCTCGATCATGCTGGTGACCAGAGTAGGCAATGGAAAGAGGCCATGGATATGCGCGCACCACATACTCTGCCTGATCAGCCAGGGGAAGTTCATCTCCTTCCCCTCCATCACACACCCAATCAGAACTACCATATCCATCAAAATCTCTGAGAAGTGAGTGGTGGGAAAGACATAGTGGGCGAAGATATGCTGCCAGATCCTAGCCTCCCTCGACAGATATATGAAATGCATCCCCTTGGGTTTTTGTTCCCAGAATTCATCACCCAGGGGGTGTCAGGTGTAGCAATCATGCGCTTAAGTGCCTCATAATCAAGTGTCATGCAGTGGATGGCTATCTCTGCCTGCTTATAAGCGCAGGTGTCATCAGGACGATGGTGGCAAAGCAGTGCATCCCCAATAGCAGCCTCAGTGATCATAATCTCTCTACCCCACAGCTGAACTGAATCAAGAGTGGCTCGAAAGAAGTTGCAATAAAATTCTCTCACCGATGAAGTGTTCACCCTCCCCAAATCTCTATCAACAAAGTCCAATCCTAACTCCAGAATGCGGGTGTTAATGGCACGCCTCACATCATTAGGAAGGAGCAGTTTCTTCTCAATGTTTAGATTCTTCTTCCGAAAGTCGGAGAAGTGGAGCTCACAGTAGTGGTTTGGGAATTTGATTGGGTCAGTGGGTGGCAGCAGCTGATTTTCCTTATCCTCTTCATTCAGGGGATTCTTAGCATAGTTTGCATAAGGTGAAGGGGTAGAGGTCTTAGAGCGCTTTCTCTTTTTTGAAGTAGTGGCTATAGCCTTTCCTTTATCTGACATCCTGAAAAATAGAGATGATACAATATAAGCAGATAGCCAAACAGATATAAAGCACTCAAAGCAAAGCATATTCATGAAGTGAAAATAGAAAAGAGATTTCTTGGAATGCAAGTAATAGAATTCAGAATTCAAATCAGACTTCAAACCAGGAATTCAAACCACATTTGCACATTACTTGTTTACTAACCCTAGGAAACACCATATCCAAAAGAATGATCAGAAGAGTTAAGTTGAAAACCAAAAGAAGTTAGTTGGTTAAACAAGTTAGAGTTAAGAATCAGTTTGGAAATCAGTGATATGGTGGTTACCGGCTCAATTCAAAAGGGGAATGTACAAAGTAGGAATGTAAGCACATTTACAATCATGAAATGCATCAATCAAGTCATCAGTCAATGCAAAGATCACTATAGTTAAATGAATTTGTGTTGGTGAAGTCAAATCATTAAAGAATGAATCAATCAAGAAGTATTCAATACCAAATAAAATGATGCATAAAAGTTACAAGTTGAGAAAAGAGTGGAAAACCTTATGGTCTATGTGGCTTAATATAATTTATGCATGAATAAAGTGAAGAAATTCAGCCACATAGATTAAAAATTTTCAAACTTGTGTGTTTATGCAAAAGAGGCATGAAATCTTAAAAGAGTTACAAGTGATGGCCAGTCTGAAAATTCATTCAAACAATTCAATGCCTATAAGCAAATCACCATGAATAACAAGCAAAGAATATGATAAGTATGACCAAAACTTGTTCTTGACGAATTTCCAAACCATTTAGCTAACAAGGTTCTATTGACACAGAAATTGTCAAATAGAAGTTTGTTGCATCAATCAAAACATTGTTATTTCACATAACATGGTTAGGAAAAATCCGGCAGCATTTCAGCAGCAAATTGGCTATTTCCCAAATTCAAAGAAGCAAGTCTAATCCATATGAATTCATTGAATATCAAAGACACAAAGATTATGTATGAGTTCATATGAATTGAACAAATGAGCCAATATTTCAGCAGCAGTTCATCAGAAAACAATTTAAACTAGACGAGCATGCTATAAAAGCCTTATTTCCTTACACAATGTACAGAGAAATTGTCTTCAGCACAGCACCAGAACAGCATCAAGAACAAAGTAAAATAGGAATTCAGCAATAACAAGGGTCTTGAAATAAGAATATAATGGAAAATTGAAGTGGAGCAGTCAACAATTCAATTAAAATTCGAGAAAAACAGAATCACCCCAGCAACAATGAACCATTCAATAAGCAAGTAATCTGAATTCCAACACTTCAAGCACAAAGCAGCATTAAAACAGTATGCAGCAGCATTAGGCAAGCCAAACATACAGCACAAGTAAAGCAATGAAACAGAGCAATTACACACAACATCAAAAATTCAAACAAATCTAAATCCACTACTCAGTCTAGATTCGCTAACCACCTAATTACACTAAACTAACTAAAATAATCTAACTAAACTAAATTGACAAAAATTCACTAACTAACTGAAGTAAAGAAATGGAATAAAACAGGGGAGAAGGGTGTGGACCTAGAATGCAGAAGCAGGGAGTGAGAGAAATTGGGAAAGGAAAGGGGCGAAGCACTGAGGTGGAGATGCTTCCCAGGAGCGGTGGCGGCGTAGCGGAGCTCGCGGCGGTGCGCAATGGCTGGCTGCGAAGACGTTGTGAGAGAGAACAGAGAAGAGAGGGTTGAGTGAAAGAGAGAGAGAGTGAAGAAGAGGGGGGCATGCAGCAACGGCGGCGGTGGTGTTGCGCCGGGATGCTCTCCGGAGGATGGCTGGTGGTTGCAGGGGTGGTGGTTGGCAATGGAGGGAGAGGGAGAAATGGAATGTTGGAGGTAAGGGTTGATGCGTGAATGCGCTGGAGTTTCGTGTCCCTGGTTAAATGGGATTCTTAAATCCACAGGTGCGCGCACCGTGTGTGACCGCGTGGGTGGAGGCAATTAAGGATTGGCGCGGAAGCACCATATGCGCTTGCGCGTAGATGGGAAAATTGGCGATGGGCTTGGACGCATACAGTGTGCGTCCGCGCGGGTGATGCTAAAATGCATCGACGCACGCGCTTGCTATGCGCGTTTGCGTGGATGGCTTGAGCTTATGAAATGGGCGCGGAGGCGGCAGGTGCGCCAACGCGTGGGTGAAGAAGCACGAAGGGGTGCGGACGCGTACAGCGTGCGTCCGCGTGGGTCGAGATATAGAGTTGGCCCAAAAGTGGCACAAATCTCTGGTCCTTGGCCCAGAAGCTAAAATGCGCAACCGACGCGCGGGCGCACTATGCGCTTCCGCGTGGCTTGGCTTCCCTCTTTTTGATGAATGGACTTTTGTGTGGTTTAGAATTTCACAAATGAAGTCTCGTTGCAAGTATAGTTTCTAAACCAACAATAATCCTTTTATACAAAAATTTGTTTGTCACAAGTACAAACCCCTAAAATCCATAAACCGAAGTATTTAAACCTCGGGTCGTTCTCCCTAGGAATTACAATGAAGTGTCTTGTTATTGGTTGAGGTATTTTAGGGTTTTTGGATAAGAAACGTGAAAAGTAAATGGAAATAAAATTCAAATAACAAAAAGGTCTTGGCAAGGTTTGGTGGTCAAGGATCTCTATCCTAATCACTAACCACAACATGAGAATTGGCAAGGATCAACCCCATTAAGTCATCCTCTAACTAATAAAGGAGAGTTAAATGAGCTATGTCAATCCAAGTCCATAAGTCCTAGTTCTCCACCAAATCAATTAGTGAGATCTAGAGTTAATGGCTCCCAATCGTCAATCACTTGGATTTTAGTAACTCAAGAGTTCCTAAGTTACCTTCCCAAGCCAAGAGCACTAAAATTCTACTCTAAAATCCAACCAAGCATTTTATCAAACACTTGGAATGCATAAAAGAAAAGCCTAGTAAATTGATAATAAGAATAGAATCTAGCAACAATTGAATGTAGGAAATTGACAACAACAATCAAAGAAAACAAGATCTACATGAATTACCTCAAATTGCATTAAAAGAAAATAGAATGATCAAGAGTAGATCTACAAACAAAATAGAAGAAAGTAATAACAACAACGGAAGAATAATGAATGTAACAACAAGGAATTAAGAAGAAGAGGTAGAAGAGAGCATGAATTAAAACCTAGATCTAAGAACTAAACCTAATTCTAAGCCTAATTCTAGAGAGAAGTGAGAGCTTCTCTCTGTAAAACTAAAACTAAAACTAGCCTAATGTGTGTGTTATGATAGATGATCTCCTCTCCCTTCAATCCTTGGTCCTTTTGAGTGTTTTGGCACCAAAGTTGGCTTGAATTGGGCCCCATAGGCCTTGAGAATTCACTGGCCATGTTTTTATTAAAAATTATATATCAGCACCGACGCGTACGCACATTACACGCATACGCGTCCATGGACGACTTCGCAAGGTGTGCATAAGCGTCTGGTGCGCGCGCGCGTCCATGGCCGAGTTCAACTTTTTGGCTTTTCATGATCTTCTCCACTTGCATGCTTCCTTCCTTGCTCCCTTGATTCATTTCTAGCCCTTTTTCAACCTGAGATTACTAACAAACACATCAAGGCATCTTATGGAATCAAGGAGAAGTTAAAGTTATCTAATCAAAGACCAAAAAGTATGCTTTTTACACTTAGGTACAAATAAGGGAGAGATCACAAAATCATGCTAAATCATTGGCTAAATGTGAGAAATGTAACGACCCAATTTTCAGTATGCCTAGGACATACCAGAAACTGAGTGCTACCAATTTGTCATCCTAATTATTATCTATTATTTATTATATGAGCCTGATTCGTTGTTAAAAGCATAGTTAGTTAGCGAGGTACTTTTTTTTTTGGAAAACGTTTGAATTAATAAACAGAATCATTTATAATCAATTCACAAATAATAACAGATAAAATAATTATAAACAACCACACATAAATACATCTCAAGTAGCTAGCAACATTCGGTGATCCAGCCTTTATTAGAATATAGACTGTTAGTTAGAACACCCCTAGATATAGCTAGATAATAACTATATACATATACATACATACAACATCCCAGGTCCTGACCTGTTCAAGAGGTCCCTAACCTGGCACCTAGGCTAGCCTAGACTCTATACTCGCCTAGTCCCTCTAAACTACTAAAGCGAGGGAAAGTGCGTTCTAAGTCTTCAAAACTCAAGTCAGGTGGAATGTCACCAAAAGATGGAACATCATCTACTGTTCCTCTGCACGATCAGACGTTGCCATATGACGTCTCTCTGGTACCTCATTAGGTAGCGACACAACATGAGTCACGTACACAGGATTTAGGCTAAAGTGCGCATACGAACGGGGTGCAGACATTGGCTGCTCTCATAGTATATACATATAAACAGATAAAGAGATTCACCCTAGATTCAGAAGACTACCTAGAGCGGAATCCTCTTTGCGAAACGGTCATCAGTAGATTACGGAAGGGTACTCCTGCTTCCATCTGAAGGGGGAAGGGAGAGAGAAGGGGTAAGAACTGGGGAGTTCTTAGTAGGGCCGGGATTATTAGTTAAGTTCATTAATTTGTGTCGCTTAGCAGATATATAGCAGAATACCGAGAAGTAGTGAACAGAAGATACAGATAAATAGAGAAAATAGAGAAAACAGAAAGCAAAACACAAACAAAAGAATACAAGAAAACAAAACACAGACATTGTGAATAGAATACAAACAAAGAAAGCATACATTCATTCAACAATCATAAAAGAGGAAATGCACAACCAAGTATGATGCATGTCTGTCCTATGCAGGCCATGAGCTCACGTGTCGGTTTACACCCTGCAGCCCGACATTACACAGGAACTAGTCCTAGATATGGCTTATTCTCTGTAGGTGAACTTCGGCCTACAGAAATAGCACTCCCATAAGTGAACTTCGGCTTACAGAAAAAGTTTAATTACAGCACAACAACTTTCTGTAGGTGAACTTTAGCCTACAGAAATGACACCTCTGTAAGTGAACTTCGGCTTACAGGAATCACAACTCTCTGTAGGTGAACTTCGGCCTACAGGAGCAACACCCTGAGATACACAATTGATATTCACTGTAGGTGAACTTCGGCCTACAGGAATAACAACTCACTGTAGGAGAACTTGGGCCTACAGGATCTCTAGGGCCAACAGAAAAGCAGCAGATGAATATACAAATATCTCTGGAGTTGCCTTAACGCAACAAATGACCTTTCAACAGGCCCTCTGCTTGTTCACTATTCTCTTTATCATATTACTTTTTTCACTTTGTCTTTTTACACTGCTCTGATTACTCTGTTCTCTGTATCTTTTTACTTTTTTCTGATTACTCTTTCCTCTCTATCTATATTACTCT
The DNA here is from genome assembly GCF_000816755.2 of Arachis ipaensis. Classification (NCBI taxonomy): domain Eukaryota; kingdom Viridiplantae; phylum Streptophyta; class Magnoliopsida; order Fabales; family Fabaceae; genus Arachis; species Arachis ipaensis. The sequence continues at coordinate 85,685,512 of NC_029792.2, read as the reverse complement.
TTTTCTCTTTATCTCTTTACTTTACTCTGGTTTCCCTGTTCTCTGTGTTTCTCTACTCTGCTCTGATTTCTCTGTTTAACGTATGTATTTAAAGCTTATGTAAATTTCGGTATGAATAGTTAGTCTGTCCCAAGTATAGGTTCATTAAGTCTATACTGAAACAGTTTAACTTTTCCTATAATACCTAACCCTAGTCGCAACTCAAGGACTAACTGTGTTGCCCTAGTTCATTCACTAATCTCTGTCTGTTTTTGTCATTAAAACTTTACAGACTTTTTCTTCGACTTTTATCTTTTCTTCAACTTTTTATCTCTCCAAGAACATGAACTTAAAGCTTGAATTTCATCAAATTTCATCAAAATTTCACCAAATTTTCACCAAGAATCAATCATATATGCAACCAATTTTTAGCACAGCCAAATTATACAACATTCACAAAACTCAAACACAAATAATCAAGATTAATTTCGTGACACCCTACCTTGATTTGCTGCTCCAAATCCGGTTACTCTTTGAAGTGTTCTTAAAGCACTTTTTCCTCCTAAAACACATCAAGAACAACTTTAAATCCACAAACTCTCAAATGACCAAATCTCCCTCATCACGTTAGAAAGAGATATATCACCTTAGACTTTCTGGAAATTAATGTTTCTTGGCCCTCAAGTCAAGTTAAGCATGATTCCTAAGGAAGAACATTAAGAAAACACATGTTTTGCATGGTTTTCCTTGAAAACCAAATTGCATGGTTTTGCATGGTTATGTAGAGGAATAAGAGAGGATCATTTTGGTGAAATCAGAGTTTTGATTTGAGTTTTGGTTCAGAAGAAATCAAGCTTTGAAGATTAAGTGTTCATGAAGTTTTCTCTCTTTTCTCTCCTTTCAATTTCAGCCAAAGGGAGTAAATGACCAGCCTTGGATTGTCTTGGGGGTGTAAGGTGAGTTGTGATTGGTTGGCTTGGAGCTGGATTAAAATAATATTAAAATATCTCTGGTGTATAACTACTAAAACTAGGTGTATCGGAACACTCGTAAAAACATCTCTAAAAATTATTTTCTGAGCTACTAGCATAAATGACACTAATAACATATTTATTATGAGAATAGAACATGTATGATGAGGCCTTAGCATTGCTAAATTCATCAAAGAGTGCTGGTGCTAAGCTACAACAGTAAACCGTAAACCCGATTAAATCGATTTTCTGTTTTTAACAAAAACAAACCAGGTAACCTTATAATATCATTCAAGCATGTTCTAATACTACTATAATGATAATATTATAATATTATATCTCTTTTCTCATGAATCGAGTCCGGTTCATCAAACAGACGCTATTTACGAAAATCAGAATCAAAACTGCCAACCGATACGGTTCAAAAACTAGGTTCTTCTCGATTGCATTATCGAGCTTGCCTCAGAGGAGGTTCTAGATTAAGGATGACATAATGATAATGAGGATTGAGATGCTTGATGATATAACAGAGGTGTTCCCTTTACTGATCTTCCGGAGAAATCCGTACTTTCAGAAAAGATCTCATGTACTCGAAAATCAGGGTTGTTACAAGAAAAGGTTAGCAAAATACTCTAAATCCAACACAAGATAAACCCTGAAAATGGGGTTTATCAACCTCCCCACACTTAAACCTTAGCATGTCCTCATGCTAAATTAAAAAGGAAATAAGGGGTATGATCTTTATTTAATGCAACTAAACTACATGAATCCTATCTAAATGCAACTACCTAGGGTGAATCCAAATGCTTAGTCAAAATAATTCAACTTCTAAGAGAATATATATGAGCATAAAAGCTAGAGTAATAGGGATCAAGTCCAAACCACAATTGCATTAAAATATCAAAAGAATTTCAAACTTGCAAGAATATATATAATAGGGGTGAATACATGTAATTGAGCTATTAAACCCTCACCGGATATGTTTGCACTCTCTTTGCTTGGTGTTTAGGGGTTGATCCACTCAATCCTCCCCTAATCATACTTTTCCAAAAATTTTTCTTCATCTAACAATCAACAATTATTCAATGTATGCATTCATTCATCATGAGGTCTTTCTCATGGGTTGTAATGTGGTTAGGGTCAAGGTAGGATCATATATGGATAAGTGGACTAGAATTTGAATCTTTGATTAGTCTAAACCTTCCCACCTAACCAATATAATGACCTATACAATTAAGTACCACCCTAACTACCCATCCTTCACTTTTTACATACTCATGCATTTTCTTTTGATTTTCCCAACACTTATGCATTGACTCTTATTGGCCTTTACTTTGGGGCATTTTGTCCCCTTTTTATTTCTTTCTTTTTCTTTGTTTCTTTCTTTTTGTTTCTTTTTCTATTTCTTTTATTTTTCTCATTTTTTTCTTTCAAACTACATACAAGAACATCAATGCATAAGGTCTATACATTTAATCAATACATGAGTATGCACCCAATTTTTCAAATACAAATACAAAATACTCTTTTATCCCAACCAATGTTCCTGATCTCCCCAAACTTGAATATAAGACACTCTCACTAGCCTAAGCTAATCAAAGATCCAAACAAGGGTCTTTATTGTTTTTCGCTTTAGTCTTGTAATGTGCTAAAATAAGAACAATTGGGTTAAGTATAGGCTCAAAATTGGTTACAAATGGGGGGGTAGAAGCTAGGCTATTTAGGTAAGTGAGCTAATTGAAATGATGGCCTCAATCATATAAATGCATGAATACAAGGAATAAATGGACATATAGAATCAAGCAAACCAAGGATCACAATCATAGGAAGAGACAATCACACACAAGAATGGAAAATAAGTGGTTATAAAATGTAACCACATCAATAGGCTCAAATCTCACATGCTTGTGTTGTTAGCTCAATGCATGCTTCACAAAGTATGAATTCAAGCGAGTTACAAAAATTTTCAATCAATGGGTTGTGCTCTATAGATGGATTCTTTTAAAAATTTTATCATTTTGACTAAGCTTATTAATGCAATGTTGTGATTGAAAATTTCCAAAAAAATTCCTTAGTTTACCCTTTTCTTTTTCAATCAAAACAAGTTTCATATGAAAAAGGGTTAACTAGGTCTTAACAATTCCGAAACAATTTCTAATCACAACCACAAGCTAAGAGAATAACTATATAAAGAAAAACCCAACTAAAGTATAAAATCCAACATCCACAATTTCTACATCCAAAATGAGAGAGTATGCAGCATAGAAGTATCCAAAATATCTAAAACAACCAATATATACAATAATGTGCAAAATAAGATAACTAGGAAAATAGCCGAAGTGTTCACCGATCTACCAACGGTGCCAACGGCAACCTCCCCACACTTAAGATCAAGCATTGTCCCTGATGCTAATCCTCAGGCTCAGGGAGAGGTACACCGGTTGGCTCTAGCTCTGGCTCTGGCTGGGGCTGGGGCTGAGGTGTCTCCTGAGATGCCTGGGTCTGTGGTGGTGCCTCCACGTGAACCTGCTCCTCCTCATGAGTATCCTCATCATGTAAATCCTCATGCTCCTCCTCATGGGTCTCCTCATCTGAACCAGAGGACTCTGGAAGAGGGGGCAGCTCAAGACCCTGGGCCACAAACATCTGGTCAATCCGGTCCAAGCGACGTAGGAGTTGGCGCTTGATGCGCTCCATGAACCGGAAAAGATGCTGAACCAGTAAGTAAGTCGGCTGAGGTGCTGGTGGTGGTGGTAAAGGAAGTGCTGCTGCTGCTGCTGATGTAGATGCTCCTGCTGGGGCTGATGATGAAGAGGGTCTAGTTCCCTCTTCTGCTGCTCTAGCCCGAGATTGGCACTGGGAATGAGGCTTTTCGTTTACCCAGGACCCCCATGGAATGATCACCGGTTCCTTCTCAGGGAGCGGTGGGGTGGTGACACGTCCTCCGGTAGCCACTGGACACCAGCCCGCTGAATCATCTGTGTGACAAGGACGGGAAATGGAAAGGTACCACTGATGTGGGTCTGCCACATAAACTGCCTGATCAGCCGGGGGAAATAGACCACCTTCTCCTCTAGCACACAGCTGATCAAGATCAACATAGCCACATGGATCTCTGAGAAGTGGGTAGTCGGCATGAGGTACTGGGCGAAAATCTGTTGCCATGTCTTGGCCTCCTTGCTCAGATAGATAAAGCGTATCCCTTGGGTGCCTTGTTTTCTGCATCCATGACACAGGGAACCTCCGGGGTAGCTACCACTGCCCTCAACGCATCAAAATTGAAGGTGATGCAGTGGAGCTCCACCTCGGCCTGCTCGAAGGCATTAGTATCACTTGCGTTGGGCCTACAAGTAAGGGCGTCCTCAATGTCCTGCTCAGTGATGGGCACCTGAATACCTCTAACCAGAACCAAGTCAAGAGTGTGGCAGAAGAAGTTGCAATAGAATTCTTTCACCCAGGACCGGTTCACCCGGCTGAGCTCTCGATCCACAAAGTCTAAACCCATACTCTCAATGCGGTTATTAATTATTTGCCTCAAATCGGATGGAAGGGCCAACTTCTTTTCAATGTTCAAGTTCTTTGTGTTGTAGCTCAGGAATCGAAGTTCACAGTAGAGATTCGGGAACTTGACTAAATCCTGAGCAGGTAAGGATTGATTTGCCCTCTCCTCATCATCAATAGGATTTTTAGAATAATCCACATAGGGAGAGAAAGTGGAATCTGGGGCCCTTTTCCTCTTTTTGGAGGTGGCCTTGCCTTTCCCTTTAGCCGACATCCTGGAAAACAGTATAGAATAGAATATAAGCAATTAAACAAGTAGCAGGAAGCAAGGGAGAGCATGTTCAGGATGTAAGATGAATGACAAGTAATCATGATGTGATCCAAAATTGTAAACTTGGAATGCAAGTAAGCACAGAAGACACATCCATAACCAAGAATCAAACATGTCAAGCAATGTAACACAATGCTCATGTATTAGGCACATTCATCATCATAACTCAAAAGAATGGTTAAAGAGTTAAGTGAAATGAGAGATGAATTCAGTAGGTTAAACAAGTTAGTGAGTTAAAAGCGAGATTGATAGTTAGTGGTATGATGGAGAATGGCCTAATTAAAAGAGAATCACAAAATGTGTACAACAATCATGCTCACACTCATGAGGGAAGTGGAGTCATTGATGATGAAATATTAAATTGCAAAAGAGGCAATTAAGTGAAAATGAGTCATCAGTCAATTCTTTGGCCATTGGGTTTACAATAATTGATGTTGCAAGTCTGAAATGCATATTGTGTAACACAAATCAAGATAAAAACGAATTTGAGTGAAAACGAGTTACACAAGTAGAATTCACCAATTGTTGCCAATGCATGAACCATTTGCAACAAAATCGCAAGTTAGATCGAATGAGGAGTAAAGCACAAGATAAAGGCATTCGACTATCTTAAAAAGTGTAAACATGGAATGGTTCAAAGGAAGTCACAGGAAATGTAGGAAATACGGAAAAACCGACCCAAGGGTACCTAAGAATTGAACTTGGTGTAACTGGTGAAAACGTAATTCCAAAGCCAACAAGTTCAATTGTAGGTGATATGTTTAAAAACAAAGCAATTTCTAGAAAATTAGGTAGCATTCCGGCAGCAATTCGGATGTTCCCGGATAGGCAAAAACGCAGGATAGGCATATGAATCCAAAAAACATGAAGCATAGCCAAATAGTAGCAAAAAGCAATATTCATGATGACCAGTGAAATGCACAAAACCAAGCAGCAGCAACAGAATCACAGAATGAGAAATGTAGCAGGAAGCAGAGTATGAAGGATGCATCATATAAAAACATGATCAATACCACTCAGCAATCAATCAACATGAGCTCAATTAGGTAAACAAATACGGCGCAATTATAAGGCCTAGAATCCTCTGTCCAGAACCTAACTACCTAACAGCAGATATCTCTATCTATCTTATCATGCAAAAATTAAATTCTAACTACTGAAAGTAAATAGCAAAATCAGTAAAAGCATAATAGAAAACAGGGCGATGGTGCAGGTTACGGAAACTTGGAAGAAGGGGTGCTGGGCAAAAATGAAGTGATGCTAGAGGAAGGAAATGGTTGGAGGAGCGCTGCTTGAGACGGAGGTGGTGCAGAGACTCGCGGCGGAGGGGGTCGCCGACGGTGAGTGGGTTGCGATAATGAGAGAGGGGAGTGAGAGAAGAGGGAGGAGTGGTCGGAGGCGCAACGGAGATGAAGAATGGGGTAGGAGAGGGAGTCTGGAGAAGAGGGGGTTTGAAGGGTGCGTCTGCGCGAGTGTTCATCGCGCCCTAGGGTTATCCCTATTTTGGAATCGACGCAGGCGCGCACAGCGCGCATCCGCGTGCATTGATGAATTTAGGGATGGATGCGGAAGCGTCTAGTGCACTTACGCGTGACTGAGAGAATGAGTAAGGACGTGCACGTATACTGTATGCATCCATTATAAAACCACTTTTGCGCGTGCGCACCTTGTACGCTTGCGCGTCCATTGGTGCATTCCCAATCTTTGTTTCTTCATGCATTCTCCCCTTTGTATGCTTTTCTACTCATTTCTTCCATCCAATACTTGCCTTATAAACCTGAAATCACTCAAGATACACATCAAGGTATTGAATGGAATTAAAGTGAATCAAAATCACCAATTTAGGGCCTAAAAAGCATGTTTTTGCACTTAAGCACAATTCAAGGGAGAATTACAAAACCATGCCATTTTATTGAATAAATGTTGGAAAAGGTGGTAAAATCCCCTAAAATAAGCACAAGATAAATTACGAAATCGGGGTTTATCAGTCCGTCACGCGTACGTGTGGTGCACGAATTCTAATCACACTTTTCACAACTCGTACCACTAACCAGCAAGTGCATTGGGTCGTCCAAGTAATACCTTACGTGAGTAAGGGTCGAATTCTACGGAGATTGTTGGTTTGAAGCAATCTATGGTTATTTTGTAATTCTTAGTCAGGATATCAATTATGATTATCAGGTTGAATTGTGAAAAATAAAAGAGCATGAAATAATTACTTGTTATGCAGTAATGGAGAATATGTTGGAGTTTTGGAGATGCTTTGTCTTCTGAATCTCTGCTTTCCCCCTGTCTTCTTCTTCACGCACGCAAGGTTCCTCCTATGGCAAGCTGTGTGTTGGTGGATCACCGTTGTCAATGGCTACCATCCGTCCTCTCAGTGAAAATGGTCCAAGTGCGTTGTCACCGCACGGCTAATCATCTGTCGGTTCTCACTCATGCTGGAATAGGATCCATTGATCCTTTTGCGTCTGTCACTACGCCCAACCCTTATGAGTTTGAAGCTCGTCACAGTCATTCAATCCCTGAATCCTACTCAGAATACCACAGACAAGGTTTAGACTTTCCAGATTCTCAAGAATGCTGCCAATGGATTCTAGCTTATACCACGAAGACTCTGATTAAGGAATCCAAGAGATACTCATTCAATCTAATATAGAACGGAGGTGGTTGTCAGGCATGCATTCATAGGTTGAGAATAGTGATGAGTGTTACGGATCATCACATTCATCATATTGAAGTGCGAATGAACATCTTAGATAGAAACAAGCGTGTTTGAATGGAAAACAGAAATAAATGCATTAATTCATCGAGACACAGCAGAGCTCCTCACCCCCAACAATCGAGTTTAGAGACTCATGCCGTCGAAGAGTACAAAGTTCAGATCTAAAATGTCATGAGGTGCAAAATAAATCTCTAAAAGTTGTTTAAATACTAAACTAGTAACCTAGGTTTACAGAAAATGAATAAACTAAGATAATTGGTGCAGAAATCCACTTCTGGGGCCCACTTGGTGTGTGCTGGGGTTGAGACTTATGCTTCTCACGTGCCTAGGCTGTTTTTGGAGTTGAACGCCAGGTTGTAACCTGTTTCTGGCGTTCAACTCCAATTTGTAACCTGTTTCTGGAGTTTGACGCCAGACTACAACATGGAACTGGCGTTGAACGCCAATTTATGTCATCTAGCCTTAGGCAAAGTATAGACTATTATATATTGCTGGAAAGCTCTGGATGTCTACTTTCCAACGCAATTGAGAGCACGCCATTTGGACTCTTGTAGCTCCAGAAAATCTATTCCGAGTGTAGGGAGATCAGAATCCAACAGCATCTGCAGTCCTTTTTCAGCCTGAATCAGATTTTTGCTCAGCTCCCTCAATTTCAGCCAGAAAATACCTGAAATTACAAAAAAATACACAAACTCATAATAAAATCCAGAAATATGATTTTTATTTAAAAAATAATAAAAATATAATAAAAACTAACTAAATCATACTAAAAACATACTAAAAACAATGCCAAAAAGCGTATAAATTATCTGCTCATCACAACATCAAACTTAAATTGTTGCTTGTCCCCAAGCAACTAAAAATCAAATAGGATAAAAAGAAGAGAATATACAATGAATTCCAAAAACATCTATGAAGATTAGTATTAATTAGATGAGCGGGGCTATTAGCTTTTTGCTTCTAAACAGTTTTGGCATCTCACTTCATCCTTTGAAGTTCAGATAGTGTTATTGACTTTCCTAGTTTAGTATGTTGATTCCTGAACACAGCTACTTTATGAGTCTTGGCAGTGGCCCTAAGCACTTTGTTTTCCAGTATTACCACCGGATACATAAATGCCACAAACACATGACTGGGTGAACCTTTTCAGATTGTGACTCAGCTTTGCTAGAGTCCCCAATTAGAGGTGTCCAGGGTTCTTAAGCACACTCTTCTTTTTGCTTTGGATCTCGACTTTAACCGCTCAGTCTCAAGTTTTCTCTTGACACCTTCACGCCACAAGCACATGGTTAGGGACAGCTTGGTTTAGCCGCTTAGGCCAGGATTTTATTCCTTTAGGCCCTCCTATCTACTGATGCTCAAAGCCTTGGATCCCTTTTATTACCCTTGCCTTTTGGTTTTAAGGGCTATTGGCTTTTTCTGCTTACTTTTTCTTTATTTTTCTTTTTCTTTCATTTTTGCTATTTTTTTCTGTAAGCTTTTGTATTCACTGCTTTTTCTTGCTTCAAGAATCATTTTTATGATTTTTCAGATTATCAAATAACATTTCTTCTTTTCCATCATTCTTCAAGAGCCAACAATTTTAACATTCATGAATCAACAATATCAAAAATATGCACTTTTCAAGCGTTCATTCAGAAAGACAGAAGTATTGCCACCAAATCAAAATAATTAAACTGTTTTAAAATTCGAAAATCATGCACTTCTTTTTATTTTTCAATTAAAAACATTTTTCATTTAAGAAAGGTGATGGATTCATATTCATAACTTTAAGGCATAGACACTTAGACACTAATGATCATGTAACAAGACACAAACATAAACATAAAGCACAGTAAATGAAAAACAGAAAAATAAGAACAAGGAGATTAAGGAATGAGTCCACCTTAGTGAGGGTGGCGTCTTCCTCTTCTTGAAGAACCAATGGGGCTCTTGAGCTCCTCTATGTCTCTTCCTTGTCTTTGTTGCTCCTCCCTCATAGCTCTTTGATCTTCTCTAGTTTCATGGAGGATGATGGAGTGCTCTTGGTGCTCCACCATTAGTTGTCCCATGTTAGAACTTAATTCTCCTAGGGAAGTGTTGATTTGCTCCCAATAATTTTGTGGAGGGAAGTGCATCCCTTGAGCCATTAGTGGTTATGGAAAAACAAAAAAAAGCACTACTTTTTCCACACCAAACTTAAAAAATGTTTGCTCATCCTCGAGCAAAAGAAAGAAAGTAGTAGAAGAAGAAGAAAATAGATGAGATGGAGAGGTGTGAGTGGTTTGAATTTGAGTGGGTGGGTGTAGGTGGGTCGTATGATGGTTTTGGAGGAGTAATGGAGGTGATTGGTGGAGGTTAATTTAGGGAAGAGTGTTATGGAAAGGTGTTATAAGGAGAGAAGAAGAGGTGGGGATCCTGTGGGGTCCACAGATCCAGTGGGGTTAAGGACTTAACATCCCTGCTTCAATTAGGCGTGTAAAACGCCCTTGCTATGCAATCCTGGCGTTTAATGCCAGACTGCTGCCTGTTTCTGGCGTTAAACGCCCAAATGTAGCTTGTTTCTGGTGTTTAACACCAGGTAGATGCTTGCTTCTGGCGTTAAATGCCAGCTTGGTGCCTGTTTCAGGTGTTTAAATGCCAGACTGTTCCTCCTCCAGGGTGTGCTGTTTTTAATGCTATTTTTCATTATGTTTTTCATTTTTCAGTTGTTTTTGTGACTTCACATGATCATCAACCTAAGGAAAACATAAAATAGCAATAGAAAATAAAGAGATATAGTTAAATAACATTGGGTTGCCTCCCAATAAGCGCTTCTTTATTATCTTTAGCTGGACCTTGCTGAGCTTTTAATCTAGCCTTAGCCTTGAGCACTCTTGCTCAACATTGCCTTCAAGATAATGCTTGATTCTCTGTCCATTAACAATGAACTTCTTATCAGAATCAATATCTTGAAGCTCCACATAGCCATATGGTAACACACTTGTAATCACATATGGTCCCCTCCACCGGGATTTCAGTTTCCCGGGGAATAGCCTGAGCCTAGAGTTAAACAACAGAACTTTCTTTCCTGGTTCAAAGACTCTAGATGACAACTTTCTGTCATGCCATCTTTTTGCTTTCTCTTTGTAAAGCTTGCCATTTTCGAAAGCAGTGAATCTGAATTCCTCTAGCTCATTCAGCTGGAGCAATCTTTTTTCTCCAGCTAATTTGGCATCAAATTTTAGGAATCTGGTTGCCCAGTAGGCCTTATGTTCCAGTTCCACGGGCAGATGACAGGCCTTACCATACAGAAGCTGGTATGGAGAGGTCCCTATAGGAGTCTTGAATGCTGTTGTATAAGCCCACAGAGCATCATCCAATCTTCTTGCCGAATCCTTTCTACGGGTACTTACAGTCTGTTCCAGGATTCTTTTTAGTTCTCTGTTAGAAACTTCAGCTTGCCCATTTGTCTGTGGATGATATGGAGTCGCCACCTTGTGGCGAATCCCATACCGGACAATGGAAGAGTAAAGTTGTTTGTTGCAGAAGTGAGTGCCCCATCACTGATAATACTCTAGGGACACCAAACCTGCTGAATATATGTTTCTGGAGGAACTTCAGCACTGTTTTAGTATCATTGGTGGGTGTGGCAATGACCTCTACCCATTTTGATACATAGTCCACTGCCACCAGAATATAAGTGTTTGAGTATGATGGTGGGAAAGGTCCCATGAAGTCAATTCCCCATACATCAAACAACTCAATCTCCAAGATTCCTTGTTGAGGCATGGCGTAACCATGAGGCAGATTACCAGCTCTTTGGCAACTGTAATAGTTACGTACGAACTCTCGGGAATTCATATAAAGTGTAGGCCAGTAGAAGCCACATTAGAGGACCTTGGTGGCCGTTCGCTCACCTCCGAAATGGCCTCCATATTATGATCCATGGCAATGCCATAAGATCCTCTGTGCTTCTTCTCTAGGTACACACCTACAGATTATTCCGTCTGCACATCTCTTAAAGAGATAGGGTTCATCCCACAAGTAGTACTTTGCATCAGTAATTAATTTTTTCTTTTCTTGCCTGCTGTACTCCTTGAGTATGAACCTTGCAGCTTTATAGTTTGCAATGTCTGCAAACCATGGAGTTTCCTGAATGGCAAACAAATGCTCATCCGGAAAGGTCTCAGAGATCTCAATAGAGGGGGGAAACTCCCCTTCTACTGGTTCTATCCGGGACAGATGATCAGCCACTTAGTTCTCTGTCCCTTTTCTGTCTCTTATTTCTATATCAAACTCTTGCAGAAGTAACACCCATCTTATGAGCCTGGATTTTGAATCCTGTTTTATGAGTAGATATTTAAGAGCAGCATGGTCAGTGTACACAATCACTTTTGATCCTACTAAGTATGATCTAAACTTGTCAATGGCATAAACCACTGCAAGCAATTCCTTTCTGTGGTTGTGTAATTTTTCTAGGCATCATTTAAAACGCGGCTAGCATAATAAATGATATGCAGAAGCTTGTCATGCCTCTGCCCCAGTACTGCACCAATGGCGTGGTCACTGGCATCACACATTAGTTCAAATGGTAAAGTCCAGTCTGGTGTAGAAATAACTGGTGCTGTGACCATCTTAGCTTTCAGAGCCTCAAACGCCTGCAGACACTCTGTGTCAAACACAAATGGCGTGTCAGCAGCTAGCAGATTGCTCAGTGGTTTTGCAATTTTTGAAAAATCCTTTATAAACCTCCTGTAGAATCCTGCATGCCCCAGAAAGCTTTTGATTGCCTTAACATTAGTAGGTGATGGTAATTTTTCAATTACTTCCACTTTAGCTTGATCAACCTCTATTCCCTTGTTTGAAATTTTATGCCCAAGGACAATTCCTTCAGTCACCATAAAGTGACATTTTTCGCAGTTTAAAACTAGGTTGGTCTCTTGGCATCTTTTCAGAACAAGTGCTAAATGGTCAAGGTAGGAGCTGAATGAGTCTCCAAATACTGAAAAGTCATCCATGAAGACTTCCAGAAACTTCTCTACCATATCAGAGAAGATAGAAAGCATGCACCTCTGAAAGGTTGCAGGTGCATTACACAGACCAAAAGGTATTCTTCTGTAAGCAAATACTCCAGAAGGACATGTGAATGCTGTTTTCTCTTGGTCCTGAGGATCTACTGCAATCTGGTTGTAACCTGAATAGCCATCCAAAAAGCAATAACATTCATGACCTGCTAGTCTCTCTAACATCTAGTCTATGAATGGTAAAGGAAAATGATCCTTTCTGGTGGCTGTGTTGAGCCTTCTGTAGTCAATACACATGCGCCACCCTGTAACTGTTCTTGTAGGAACCAGTTCATTTTTTTCATTATGAACCACTGTCATGCCTCCCTTCTTGGGAATAACTTTAACAGGGCTTACCCAGGGGCTATCAGAAATAGGATAAATAATCCCAGCCTCCACTAATTTGGTGACCTCTTTCTGCACCACTCCCTTCATGGCTGGATTTAGCCGCCTCTGTGGTTGAACCACTGGCTTAGCATCATCCTCCAATAGGATTTTGTGCATGCATCTAGCTGGGCTTATGCCCTTAAGGTCACTTATGGACCACCCAAGAGCTGTCTTGTGTGTCCTTAGCACTTGAATTAGTGCTTTCTCTTCTAGTGGATTTAAAGTAGAGCTTATGATCACTGGAAAAGTGTCACCTTCTCCCAGAAATGCATATTTCAGGGATGGTGGTAAAGGCTTGAGCTCGGGTTTAGGAGGTTTCTCCTCTTCCTGAGGAAGTCTCAGAGACTCTTTCAATTCCTCTGAACCCTCCAAATCAGGCTGAACATCTTTAAAGATGTCTTCCAGCTCTGATTCAAGACTCTCAGCCATGTTGACCTCCTCTACTAAAGAGTCAATGAGATCAACTTTTATGTAGTCTTTTGGTGTGTCTGGATGCTGCATGGCCTTGACAGCATTCAACTTAAACTCATCCTCATTGACTCTCATGGTTACTTCCCCCTTTTGGACATCAATGAGAGTTTCCCCAGTTGCTAGGAAAGGTCTTCCTAGAATGAGAGTAGCACTCTTGTGCTCCTCCATTTCCAGCACTACAAAGTCAGTAGGAAAGGCAAATGGCCCAACCCTAACAATCATGTCCTCAATCATGCCTGATGGGTATTTAATGGAGCCATCAGCAAGTTGGAGACATATCCGGGTTGGTTTAACTTCTTCAGTTAAACCAAGCCTTCTGATAGTGGATGCAGGTATTAGGTTGATGCTTACCCCAAGATCACATAAAGCTGTCTTGGTGCAATTACCCTCTAATGTGCATGGTATCAGAAAGCTCCCGGGATCTTTAAGCTTTTCTGAAAAGCTTTTCAGAATGACTGCACTGCATTCTTCAGTGAGGAGAACTCTTTCAGTTTCTCTCGAATCCTTCTTATGACTCAAGATCTCTTTCATGAACTTGGCGTAAGAAGGTATTTGCTCAAGTGCCTCTGCAAACGGAATCTTTATTTCAAGAGTCCTGAGATAGTCTGCAAAGCGAGCAAATTGCTTATCCCGCATCCCTGCTGATTTTTGCACATGCACGCGCATGCATGCATGGCGCGCCCGCCGGTTTTGCGAACCAATTACATTGTAGCGCGCCTCTTTTTTAATTTTTTCTCACCTCTTCTTACCTTCACTCTTCATCTTCACTTCTACCCCCTCCTACCACTTCTACCACCTCTCCTCCGACCACCACCGGCGGCAACCACCACCTCCGGCGGTCCCACACCTTTCTTTCTCCTATCCTCTCTCATATTCCTCACTACCTCCTTTCTCACTTACATCCCCCATTTCTCTTCATCTTTTCAAGGTACTCTCACTTTTCTTTTTTTCATTTTCTTGTTTAGTTGTTGATGACTTGCATCATCTACCCTTTTTTCCTGCATAAAAAGGACCATAAAAGGGCATAATCTCATTAAATCATTGCAATTCATGCATCAATTGATAAACATTACAGTACATTCCTTTGAAATGAGTTTGTGCTGAATTTCAGGAGAAAAAGACATCAAAAAGGGGAAGAAAACAACAAAACAAGTTGGGCATGCAAAACGGGTGTGCCACTTAAAGGAAACGCTACAAAATTACACTAGCGTGGCACGCCAGTACTAAAGTCCAGAGAGGATCCCCAAGCATACACATGGGCGTGGCACGCCAGGAGTTGGGCGTGGCACGCTAGTACAACTTTCCAAAGAGCAACAATGAAGGCCACCAAAGGGGGCGTGGCACGCGAGGCTAGGCGTGGCACGCCAAACCCACCACATGAGCCATGGGCGTGCCACTTAGTGTCGAAGGCGTGGCATGCCAGCTTAAAAATCACTTGGGTGTGCCACTTCAGGAACCAGGCGTGGCACGCCAAGCTAAGAAGGACAAAAATGAATGGGCGTGCCACTTAAGCAGCTTGGCGTGGCACGCTGGTACAAAATTCCAGAGAGGAAATTGATGGTTAAAAAGGCTGGGCGTGCCACTTGAGCAGCAAGGCGTGGGACAAGCTTTCACCCTTACTTGGGTGTGACACTTGAGTATCTGGGCGTGGCATGCCAAGGTACAAAGAAGGCCAAAGCAAAGGCTGGGCTTGCCATTTGTGTCGAAGGCGTGGCACGCCAGCTCAAGATTCTTACCTGGGCGTACCACTTGAATGCTAGGCGTGGCATGCCAGCTACTGGAACCAAGGCAAATGATGGGCGTGGCACACCAATACCTGAGCGTGGCACACTGGTTATACGTTCCAGAGAGGGAGAAACAATGCCAACGATATGGGCGTGTCACTTGGTATCGAAGGCATGGCACGCCAGCTTTAAAAATCAACTGGGCATGCCACTTGAGTCCCAAGTGTGGCACGCCACCATCACCAATCACCCAAGAGAAGACCTGGGCGTGCCACGCCAAGCAGAGGAGCCAAGCATATGAAGGGCGTAGCACACCAAACCCTGGGAGTGCCACGTTAGTTCAACTTTCCAAAGAGAGAGACCAAGCAAAAATCATGGGCGTGGCACGCCAAACCTTGGGTATGCCACACTAGTTCAAATTTCCAGAGGCTAATAATGGAAGGAAAAGTCCGGGGCGTGCCACTTGGGCTCGAAGGCGTGGCACGCCACGCTAACCAAGGTTTTAAAAAGGCCTGGGCGTGCCACTTGGGCTCGAAAGTGTGGCACGCCAGGCTACCCAATGCTTAAAAGAACCCTGGGCGTGCCACTTGGGCTCGAAGGCGTGGCACGCCAGGGTGGTCAGTGAAGGGAGGCGTTGATGAGAGAACTTTTGCGTGGTCTAGAAATTTGCGGATAAATCCTCGTTGCAAGTATAGTTTCTAAACCTTCAAAAGTCCTTTCATACAAACGTTTTTGGTTGTCACAAGTAACAAACCCCTTTGAAATTGATAACCGAGTATTCAAACCTCGGGTCGTCTTCTCAAGGAATTGCAGGGAGGTATGTTCTTATTATTGGTTATGAGTTTGAGGGAGGTATGTTCTTATTATTAGTTATGAGTTTGTAAATTGGGGGTTTTGGATCAAGGTAAAAAGTTAGTTAAGTAACAAGTAAAATAAAATAATAATAATAAAATAAACTCTTAGCAAGGTATGAGGACTAGAGGTCCTATCCCAGTTATCCTTATCAATTGTAATGAGAATTGGATTTTTCTCCCACTTTATTAACCTCTAACTATGAAGGTAAGTTAAGTGGGTGAATTAATTCTTGAAGAATTCTAATTTTCAATCAACAATGAGTTTTATAACTCAAGAGTCACCAATTATTTAACCAATGCCAAAAGGGGAGAAAAAATCTAAATTAAATTAAAAGTAAAGCAATCTTAAATCTGAAATACCTCAAATAATATTAATTAAGAAAATCATAACATGAATGTAGCATAAGCCAAATAGGCAACATAACTAATATAAGCATTAAAGTATCTGAACGTAAGAGATAAATATAAAGTAAAAGAACGTTGAACCTGGGATTGAGAGTCACTCCTAAAACTAAGAGAAATCCTAAATCATAATCCTAAGAGAGAGGAGAGAACCTCTCTCTCTAAAAACTATATCTACTCCTAAAATTATGAATAATGAGAGCCTCCTTTTGAATGGATGCAGTCCCCCACTTTATAGCATCTAATCTGTATTTTCTGGGCCGCAAACTGGGTCAGAAACAATCCAGAATTCGCTGGTTTCGGATTTTGCCACGCTGGTTTTTTGTCACTGCGACGCGGCCGCATGGATCACGTGGTCGCGTCACCTAGCCTCAAAGGAACCATAACATATTATATATCAAATCGAAGCCCCAGACGTTAGCTTTCCAACGCAACTAGAACCGCGTCGTTTGGACCTCTTTAGCTAAAGTTATAGCCATTTGAGTGCGAAGAGGTCAGACTGGACAGCTTAGCAATTTCTTCAACTTCTTGTATTCCTTCCACTTTTGCATGCTTCTTTTCTATCCTCCAAGCCATTCCTGCCCTGTAATCTCTGAAATCACTCAACACACATATCAAGGCATCTAATGGTAATAAGAGAGGATTAATATTAGCAATTATAAGTCCAAAGAAGCATGTTTTCAATCAAATCACATAATTAGGAAGGTAAATGTAAAACCATGAAAATAGTATGAATAAGTGGGTAAAGAGTAGATAAAAACCACTCAATTGAGCATAAGATAAACCATGAAATAGTGGTTTATCAACCTCCCCACACTTAAACAAAAGCATGTCCTCATGCTAAGCTTAAGAGAAACTATAAAGATGAAGAGGAATGATAGAATGTATGAAATGCAACCTATCTATATGAATGCAACTACATGCAAAATGTTTCTACCTACTTGGTTAAAAGTAAACAAATCTTTTAAGAACAAATATGAATTGGATTTCACTATTTCAAATCATGAAAATGAAGTACAAATAGACTTGTAGAAGAAAATAGCTCATGAAAGCCGGGAACAAGGAATTGAGCATCAAACCTTTACTGGTAGTGTATACACTCTAATCACTCAAGTGTTTTAGGTTCGATCTCTCAATTTTCTACTAACCTTGCTTTCTAAGGCTTGCTCTTCTTCTACCATTCAACAAAAATTTAATGCACAGATACACATATCAAGAGGTCTTTTTAAGGGTTGTAATGGGGTTAGGGTCATGGTAGGATTGTATTTGGCCAAGTGGACTAAAATCTGAATCCTTAATTAACTTAAACTTTCCACCTAACTTTAGACAATCCATGTAATCATAATACAATATCTAACAATCCATTAATCATGTTTTTCACATATTCATGCATTCTAAATTCAAGTACAGTACATATGCATTGCTTTCACTACTTACTTTGGGGCATTTTGTCCCCTTTTATTATTTGCTCTTTTTCTTTTCTTTTTCTACTTTATTTTTCTTTTTTTTTATATTATTTTTTTTTCTTTTGTTTTTCTCAATGCATATGATTAAAGTATTGAATGCATGAACATATTCTCAACATTCTTTCACATTTTCAAAAAATTCTAACATACTAAATTCTCAAACCAAATGTTTCCAAACCCACTTTTCCCACACTTAAATCATAAGCACTCTCACTAGTCTAAGCTAATTAAGGATTCAAATTAAGGACATTATTGTTTTCCGCTTAGAGTTAATGATGTGCTAAATAAAAAGAAAAAAGGGGGTACAATAGGATCAAAATTGGTTTGCAAGGGATAATGAAAGGTAAGGCCATATGGGTATGTAAGCTCAGTGAAATAAAGGCCTCAATCATATAAGTGCATGTATACATCAAATTATGGAAATATAGAATTAGGCAAGACCTAAGGAATTCGGGAGGATGCTATTGCGGGTGGGCAAGCGTTCAATATGGAGGAGGAAGCTGTGCCCCGCAGGCTAGCATTAAAAAAGGCTTTTGCTGTATATATGGCCTGCATATTACTGACTTTAGCATCAACGGAGTCTGTTTCTCCTTCTGGAGTTGCACTTAACCTTACACCGTGATAATGAGAATCAATATGAAAGTATTATTCGGCATGGGAAAGTCATTACACATGGTAAAAACAGGTATTAAAAGGTTGCTTAGAAGATGTTATAGATGTCGGAAGTGGTTGCTTACAAGATGTAAGCAGTGGTTTCTAAAAAATAGAAGATGATAATATCAGTAAGAATTTTGCAAAGTGGAAAATTAACTTCTATTTCGATTCACTTACCTTGTGGTGAATTATTTCCATCGATATTGAATATGTGGTTTCTTGGATTAAGAAGAAAATCGAAGAGCCTAATGGATTGTGAAAGAAGAGCTACTCGTTACCTATTCTGCTCCAGTGCTCTATCAAGCTTCAAGAAAACATTACTGGATAGCCTCAGTTAGGTTTCAACTTCTAAAGGAGTTCGTTCTTAATGCCAGAAGGGGAAGACTCTTCCAGCTAGCTGATTCCAAATACTTTATTAATTCATGATCCTTCGAGTCCGTTCATGGTAGACCAGAAGAGGTAGAAGCACGAACTCAAACAATCATCGGGTTTTTGAGTGGTCGCGTTTGTAGTTGAGAGAAGTTGGTGTATTTGGAATCGTACTTTCCGCGTTTATACGCGTCAGCATATCAATTTGATAAAGGGCGTGAGCACTCCACTCAAGTATGTGGAAGTGCTTTTCGGCTCATTGTGCTTGCGAGACGATCCAGGGATCGGTTATTTTCAAAGTCTGTTGGGAACACGTAAACGCCACTGTGCTATGCCGAATCAAACCCGGCCATATCAACACTGTTTCGGGCCCCACGATTCAGAGATGGAGCGGCATTCCCCCTTACCTCGAGGTAAAAGTCAAATCGGAATTGGTTAACTTGCTTGGTCGCCGACGAGGCGTGGAAACTAGCTTGCCCAAGCACTTGAAGAGAAAAACGGATCCAATTCGGAGCTGTTGATGGGGAAACGGCGGCACAAGTACTCCGATTAACAGCGGAGGAAGAGTAGAAGGGATCGCTGTTGATGGCCCGAAAGTCAAGTACCAGTTGTCGTTGGCAGTCAGCATGGGCAGTAGTGGGTAGGGAGGGCTAAGGCATAGTAAAAAGTCGCTTCAGGACCAGGTGGTGAAGTCGTTGATGGTTACGAATAATCCAACACCAGTAGAAGTCAACCCTGCCTAAGTGGTTGATCCGGTTCACTGAGGAGCATACTTAGCTTAGATTCCTATGATTAGATTAGGTATCATCTGAGCAGGCTTAGCAAAACCCTTGTCTAGCTTCTTTGATTTCTCGATCAAGAGAAAGATGACCAAGAGTAAGCGCACATTTTTTGAGAGAAAAACACACATCAAAAATAAAATATTGGTTGAAAAATGCAACCAATCTAAATAGGCTCAAAATCTCACAGGTTTTGTGTGTTCGAGCTCTAAACCATGTTCCAGTATAATATTTTTTCAAACAAGTGAAATATTAAATTTTATTCAAATTAGTGAAATGCTCTAAAAGGTTTCTTGAAAAAGAAAATATTACTTCAACCAAGTAGTAAAATATGCAAAAAATCAAACAAATATGCAATCAAACATACAAATGCAACAATGAGCAATCAAATAAAATAAAAATTTTGGTGTTGAGTCAGGAAATAACTAACCTATGGAGATCCGTATCGACCTCCCCACACTTAAAGATTGCACCGTCCTCGGTGCATGCTAAGATTTGCAGGTGGATGGGTTGTTTCAACTGACGCTTTTCTCATCAAGGAATGTGCGTAGGAACTTGTTTGTCTCTCCCATGTGAACGTCTTCCGGTTCTCTTCCTGGGGCCATCCTGAAAGAAAAGGGGAAGGAAAGTAACCCAAAGAAAAGATAGAAAACAAATAAAACATGGGTTGGTTAATGCCAAAAGTGAGGGTCTCAATTACATGGTAGCTACAACATGCAAGTGAGAAAACAATAGAAGCACATGGCATACTAGTGGTGCAAAATATTGCAACAATGAGGGAGAGAGTGTGGATAAGGAGAGATAATATAAATTCATATCAATGTAAAAGTAATACAGGTATAAAAGATTGGCATTGATTTAAATAATATTACTCAATCAGAATTAAAACAAGTCACTAAGCATCAAGAAAATACCAGAAAAGATGTAACAGTTGAATAAGAATATTTGAACACTAATAATAATTTTAGAAAAATAAAAATATGCAATGAATGAGAGTATGCAAATAAATTAAATAAACTAGAATGGGAGTGAGAGAAAATAAGAAAGGAAGAAGAAAGAAATAAGAAAAGATAAGAGAACAAGGATTCGGAGAAGAAAAGATAAGAAAATTGGCACTAATCTGGATAGGTTGTGCGACGCCGGCGACGCGGTCGCGTGGGTGACGCGGTCGCGTGGTGCGCAATAAGGTTAGGCTACGCGGACGCGTGGGGCACGCGATCGCGTGACTTGATTTGTGCTAGTGGCGCGAGTGCAGCCTCGCGGTCGCACAACTCTCTGTTCAAAACTTAGTATTGCCAAAATCCTGGGTGACGCAATCGCGTGGGGGACGCGATCGCGTGAGTGGCCATCTTGGAGATGTGACGCGGACGTGTGGGGCACGCGTTCACGTGGTGAGGCTTGGGCTTTCAGCACGATTCCAGCCCAACTCCAGCTCAACTTTCGGCCATGCACCCTTTGACGTCGAAATCCAGGTCACGCAGCCGCGTGGGGCACGCGATCGCGTGGGAGGCCAGTATTCCCCTGCGACGCGGACGCGTCAGCGATGCGGTCGCGTGGGACGAATTGTGCCACTGGCATGCCTCCAGCCTTGCTCCAGCGTGACTCTCTGTTCGTTTTTATTTTCTCTTCTCTCCTTGCGACGCGGACGCGTCGCTGATGCAGTCGCGTCGCGTGCTCGCTTCTCTTTTTTTTTTTTTATTAATCTGAAAAGATGCAGAATGCGGTGTTAATATGAATGTGATGCAAAACTCCAGCTTCAATATAACAAAATAAAATAAAATTCAAAAACAAATAAAACTAAATAAAAATGAAAAAGGACGATCATACCATGGTGGGTTGTCTCCCACCTAGCACTTTTAGTTAAAGTCCTTAAGTTGGACATTTGATGAGCTTCCTGTTATGGTGGTTTATGCTTGAACTCATCCAGGAATCTCCACCAGTGTTTGTGATTCTAGTAACCTCCGGGGTCCCAAACTAGGCATGTAAAACCCTTGAGCAGCTTCAAAAAGATTCTTAGGCTCCCGGGGTAACAAGTGTCAGAGCAGATTCCAGGATCCCAAATCTTGCTTTTACACCCATCCTTGTTGGGATCTGTATTTTTCCAGCCGGGTGAAAGGTGATCTGAATTCTCACTGTAGCGACCAAACAGCTTCCTAGACCCATTCAGTTGAGCTTTATACCAACCTTTGCGTTTGAACTTAAAGCTTCCAACCATGATGAACCTTGCTTGACAATTCTTATCACTGGCTATCTTCCTCTTACTCTTAATGTCACAAAGAGCTCTAAGTTGACCATCCGTCTCCAGTAGCCCATATTCAAGTGGGATTAGAAAGCTATGGGATATGAATTTTGCCCACTTGAATGTTGTGAAGGATGATGGTAACTTAGGGGGAGGTATTTTTAATGAAATTGCAAGCTCCACTCCCTTGTGCTCTTTTCTGATAACTACCACCTCTTTGCAAACTTCTTCAATTTCAACCTCTTCCTCTTGGTAGCTCTCTTTCAATTCAATCTCCTCTTCATTGCTTTCCAAGGGCATGGGAGGTTGTGCTTCTTCTTCTTGAATCTCCATCTCTTGATCAACCTCTTCCAAGTCTTCAACTATGATATGCTTTGGAGGTTGTACACCCTCTTCAGCATCAATTACAACCGTCTTGGAAGGAGGCTCTATGTCTTGACTTTCCCATGGAGGTTCTGCGTCTCCTAAGTCTTCAACCACTTCTTCTTCTTTTTGAACAATGACAGTTTCTTCTGCTTGTTCTAGTACGAATTCATTCTTTGTCTTGTCCACTGGGGTTTTTGGTATCTCCTTCATGCTATGCTCTTCACTAGACTGTCCACATGGGGCTGTGGCTAATCCTTGTGTATTTAAGCGTCTAGAAGCCCATTGAATTAATACTTGCCCCAGTTGTTAAACGGTTGCCTGAAATTTAATTACTGTTTCCCTTAGGCGATCCTCTGCTTCTCGGGTTGCCGGACTTGGACATGATACAAAAGAAAGTGGTGGTGGTTGGGAGTGATTGGATTGGAATTGGGGTGGTTCTATATATGGTTCATATGGCTCATAAGGTGGTTGGTATAGTGGTTGAGGGTTAGGGTCATATGGAGGTGAATGGCGGAAAAGGGCTTGTGAGTTGGGTGGTCCAAAGTTATGTTGAGCAAAGGGTTCATAGGCATATGGTGGTGGTTGTTGATAATTAAAAGAGTGCTCACCATAGCCATTGCCTTGATATGCATCACAGAATCGTTGTTGATGGTCCATTGGAGGTGGTTGTTGCCATGAGGGTTGATTAAATCCTTGTGGCTCCTCCCATCTTTGATTCTTCCAACTTTGATGCATATTTTCATTATAGTTTTCATTCCTAACAACAACATTGGAATCAAACTTGAAGCGAGAGGGGTGAGAATTCATAGTAACTAATAAAAATTTAAAAACAAAAATAAAAACAAATTGAAATTAAAAAGTTATTTAAAATTTGAATTTGAAAATTAAATTTTGAATTTGAATTTTAAATTTTTTTTTGAATTTGAATTTTTGAAATTTGAAATTTGAAAAAAATTTTTAAATTTGAATTTTAAAAAAATTTTTTTAAATTTGAATTTTGAAAATTGGTTTTTGAAATAAGATAAGATAAGATAAAAATTTTAAAAATAAAAATCAATAACCTCTTAATTTAATAAAAATAAAAATAAAAACAAATCAAAAAGCAAATATTTACAATAACCAATAATAAGGCACACGTTTGCAATTCCCCGGCAACAGCGCCATTTTGATGAGAGAACTTTTGCGTGGTCTAGAAATTTGCGGATAAATCCTCGTTGCGGATAAATCCTTGTTGCCTTCAAAAGTCCTTTCATACAAACGTTTTTGGTTGTCACAAGTAACAAACCCCTTTGAAATTGATAACCGAGTATTCAAACCTCGGGTCGTCTTCTCAAGGAATTGCAGGGAGGTATGTTCTTATTATTAGTTATGAGTTTGTAAATTGGGGGTTTTGGATCAAGGTAAAAAGTTAGTTAAGTAACAAGTAAAATAAAATAATAATAATAAAATAAACTCTTGGCAAGGTATGAGGACTAGAGGTCCTATCCCAGTTATCCTTATCAATTGTAATGAGAATTGGATTTTTCTCCCACTTTATTAACCTCTAACTATGAAGGTAAGTTAAGTGGGTGAATTAATTCTTGAAGAATTCCAATTTTCAATCAACAATGAGTTTGATAACTCAAGAGTCACCAATTATTTAACCAATAACAAAAGGGGAGAAAATATCTAAACTAAATTAAAAGCAAAGTAATCTTAAATCTGAAATACCTCAAATAATATTAATTAAGAAAATCATACATTGAATGTAGCATAAGCCAAATAGGCAACATAACTAATATAAGCATTAAAGTATCTGAACGTAAGAGATAAATATAAAGTAAAAGAACGTCCAACCTGGGATTGAGAGTCACTCCTAAAACTAAGAGAAATCCTAAATCCTAATCCTAAGAGAGAGGAGAGAACCTCTCTCTCTAAAAACTACATCTACTCCTAAAATTATGAATAATGAGAGCCTCCTTTTGAATGGATGCAGTCCCCCACTTTATAGCCTCTAATCTGTATTTTCTGGGCCGCAAACTGGGTCAGAAACAGTCCAGAATTCGCTGGTTTCGGATTTTGCCACGCTGGTTTTTCGTCACTGCGATGGGCCGCATGGATCACGCGGTCGCGTCATCTAGCGTTAGGGACACTATAGCATATTATATATCAAATCGAAGCCCCAGACGTTAGCTTTCCAACGCAACTAGAACCGCGTCGTTTGGACCTCTGTAGCTAAAGTTATAGCCGTTTGAGTGCGAAGAGGTCAGGCTGGACAGCTTAGCAATTTCTTTAACTTCTTGTATTCCTTCCACTTTTGCATGCTTCTTTTCCATACTCCAAGCCATTCCTGTCCTGTAATCTCTGAAATCACTCAACACACATATCAAGGCATCTAATGGTAATAAGAGGGGATTAATATTAGCAATTATAAGTCCAAAGAAGCATGTTTTCAATCAAAGCACATAATTAGAAAGGTAAATGTAAAACCATGCAAATAGTATGAATAAATGGGTAAAAAGTAGATAAAAACCACTCAATTGAGCACAAGATAAACCATGAAATAGTGGTTTATCAGGAGTGCAACTTGAGGAATGGGCGTGGCACGCCAAGGGATAATCAGAGCAAGGCGTGGCATGCCATTGAAGCGCCCATCACACGCCAACTGTGAGATCACGTTTTATGAGTTTCTTTTCCCTCCAAAAAAATAATTTTACTCTCACTTTTGTATTTTTCTTTATTTGCTATTGTTAGGAGTAGTATATATACCCCTTGGAAGTACTGAAAAAGGGGTTAAGCAGTTGAGCTATTAGTTGAAGCATAGTTAGATTCACTTTTTTCATCTTTTACTTTTTCTTGAGCTATGAGTAGCTAAATTCCCTCTCATTGAGAGAGGGAGCTTTGTTGTACTTGATGGATTAATGAAAGTGAATTTCTTCTTCTCTTCATCTTCTCTTTGATTTTCTAGAAGGAATTTCGTTCTTCATGCTAGTGTTCAATCACCTTGGAAAAGGGGTTGAATGAAAAACGGGTTTCATGGGAACCTTGGAAAAGGAAACATAAAATCATGCTAGAAATCACTTCTCACACTTGAAATAAAATCAATTAGACCTATGATGATGTGTGGTATAATTAGGGACCAAGCATATCTCTCTTCATGAGCAATTAGACCAAGGAATTGGCTATTGATCAAGATCTGAGAGATTGAGTCACCAAGGGATTGGGGCTCAATCAATCATGATTGCCAAGAGGTCAATGAGTTGCATGATTGAAGAGGATATGAGCTAGATTTAATCCAAAGAGAAAATATCTCCTGATCTCAATGAATTCCCCTATTCTTATCTTCCACTTTCTTTATAGCTTTCTTTACATTCTGCAATTTCCCCCATTCCCATTTACTATTAAGTCATTTAAGTTTCTGCTCTTTAATTTTGTTGCCATTTTCAATTCTGGTATTTACTGCTTTCTTTTACCTTTGAGTCATTTATATTTCTGCACATTTACAATTATGTAATCACAATCTATTCTGCTTAGCTTGACTAATTCACCAATTGATTAAAGTTGTTCAAATCTACCAATCTCTGTGGATACGATCCCACTCCACTATGGGTTATTAGTTGACGATAATTTTGGTGCGCTTACCAAAAGAACGGATTCACAAATTTTATAATGGGGTATGAATTCCGCTCATCAAGTTTTATGGCGCTGTTGCCGAGATTGGTTTGAATTTGACAATGATTAAATTGATCGGGGAGCTAGATTAAGCAATTTTATTACCTTGTTATTTTCTTTTAGCTCAATACTTTTCTGTCAACTCTGTTTCCGTATTTTTTACTTTGATTATTTTAGCTATTCATTGCTCATAATTCCACTCTTCTAACTGTTTGATTAATTGCATCAACCAAGTTAACCACTAATCTTCACTAGAGTGATTCTTTCACTTGTCGTCTACTTACGGTTTGTTGAATGTATGACAGGTAGAAAGGGAGAAACTTCAGCCTCTTTTGATAGTGAAATTGAGAGGACCTTCCTTAGATTAAGAAGGGAAGCAAGAGACAAAGGCATAGTTGGAGAGGAACTAGTGGAGGAAGATCTGAGAACCACCATGGATGACAAAGTACAAGACAATGTTAGAGGAGATGCTGGAAATTATGTTGGGCAAGAGAGGAGAGTCTTAGGCTCCTATATCAACCCAAATCTAGGAAACTGTGGCAGCAGCATCCTCAAACCAACAATCCATGCTAACAACTTTGAGTTGAAACCTCAACTCATCACACTTGTTTAGAATAATTCTTCATATGGAGGAGGAGCCCAGGAGGACCCAAATCAACATCTCAGTACATTCTTGAGGATTTGTGACACTGTAAAGTCCAATAGTGTGCACCCTGACACCTACAAGTTACTTTTGTTCCCTTTCTCACTCAGAGATAAGGCAGCAAAGTGGTTGGAAGCATTCTGATGAGCGGATAATTTATACGCTTTTTGGCATTATTTTTAATATGTTTTTAGTATATTTTAGTTAGTTTTTATTATATTTTTATTAGTTTCTAAATAAAAATCACATTTCTGGACTTTACTATGAGTTTGTGTATTTTTCTGTGATTTCAGGTATTTTCTGGCTGAAATTGAGGGACTTGAGCAAAAATCTGATTCAGATGCTGAAAAAGGACTGCAGATGCTGTTGGATTTAGAGCTCCCTGCACTCGAAGTGGATTTTCTGGAGCTACAAAAACGCAATTGGCGCACTCTTAATTGCGTTGGAAAGTAGACATTCTGGGCTTTCCAGAAATATATAATAGTCCATACTTTGCCTGAGATTTGATGGCCCAAACCGGCGTTCCAAGTTAGCATAAAAATTTTGGCGTCAAAACACCAGAACTGGCATAGAAGCTGGAGTTAAACGCCCAAACTGGCACAAAAGATGGCGTTTAACTCCAAGAAAAGTCTCTACACATGAAAGCTTCAATGCTCAGCCCAAGCACACACCAAGTGTGCCCGGAAGTGGATTTCTGCATCATTTACTCGTTTCTGTAAACCCTAGGTTACTAGTTTTCTATAAATAGGACGTTTTACTAGTGTATTTTCATCTTTCAATCTATCCTAGAATCATGTTTTGATGATTGAACCCTCTCTGGAGGCTGGCCATTCGGCCATGCCTAGACCTTTTGTTATTATGTATTTTCAACGGTGGAGTTTCTACACACCAAAGATTAAGGTGTGGAGCTCTGCTGTTCCTCATGAATTAATGCAAAGTACTATTATTTTTCTATTCAACTCAAGCCTATTTCTTCTCTAAGATATACACTCGTTCTTCAACCTGATGAATGTGATGATCCGTGACACTCATCATCATTCTCACCTATGAACGCGTGTCTGACAACCACTTCCGTTCTACTTGCAATAGCTTTAGTGCGTATCTCTTAGTCTCCTGGTTCATGATGCATGGTTGCCTTGCCTGACAACCGAGCCTTCCATTCCTTGAGATCAGAGTCTTCGTGGTATAGGCTAGAATCAATTGGCAGCATTCTTGAGATCCGGAAAGTCTAAACCTTGTCTGTGGTATTCTGAGTAGGATCTGGGAAGGGATGACTGTGACAAGCTTCAAACTCGCGAGTGTTAGGGATAGTGACAGACGCAAAAGGATCAATGGATACTATTCCAACATGATCGAGAACCAACAGCTGATTAGCCGTGCGGTGACAGCGCATTTGGACCATTTTCACTGAGAGGACGGGAGGTAGCCATTGACAACGGTGAAACCCAACATAAGCTTGCCATGGAAAGGAGTATGAATTATTGGAAGAAGGCAATAGGAAAGCAGAGGTTCAGAAGGAACAAAGCATCTTCATACGCTTATCTGAAATTCTCACCAATGAATTACATAAGTATCTCTATCTATATTTTATATTTTATTCATCTTTTAATTATCAATCCTCTATAATAACCATTTGAATCTGCCTGACTGAGATTTACAAGATGACCATAGCTTGCTTCAAGCCGACAATCTCTGTGGGATCAACCCTTACTCATGTAAGGTTTATTACTTGGACGATCCAGTGCAATTGTTGGTTAGTTGTGCGGAGTTGTGACAAAGAGTTGAGATTACAATTGTGCGTACCAAGTTGTTGGCGCCATTGATGATCACAATTTCGTGCACCACATTCCCCAAGGAGAGTCTAACCACATGGGATGATGTTGTAAATAAATTTCTAGCAGGATTCTACCCTCCAGAGAGAGTCAACAGGCTAAGAGCTGAGGTGCAAACTTTCAGACAACAAGATGGTGAAACACTCTATAAAGCCTGGGACAGGTTCAAGGACTTGACAAGGAAATGCCCACCTGATAAGTTCAATGAGTGGGTGTGATGAATCCATATTTGATGATGATTTTTGGTTAGAATTGAATGGATTTTCATCACATAAACTCATACTTATTCCCTTGAATAGCATGCTTTTGATCTCTCCTCCCAATTTGTGCTTGATCATGAAAATATGCTCTTTTATACTTAATTTAATCTATTTTATTCCATTTTCCTTCCATTCAATGCCTTGATATTTTTGGTGAAGTGCTTTCAGGTGTATAAGGTAGGAATAGATTGGAGAAAATGGAAGAAGAGCATGCAAAGTGGAGGAAGCAAGAGAAATCAAAGGAGTGAGCTCAGAGACATGTGCATGCACATAGCTACCTGTGTGTACGCACAGCCTTCCAAGCAGAGCACGTGGAGTGCATCGAGCGCGTCGCACGTCCAGCCATGCATCGAGTAGTGTGTGTGCGCACACCTTCCTGTGCGTCCGCACAGGCCTGGATTTCTTTCGAAGTGTGCGGACGCACGCGTCTGTGCGTCCGCACAGGTGGCCGCACATGACTTCATTAAAATAGCACGTGCCTCGCGATTTGAGGGCTTTGGAGGCCCGTTTATAAAGTCTTCTAGCTCATATTAGAGGGGAGAAGGAAGCCACAACATAACATATCATTTTAGAATAGTTTAGGAGTAGTGGTAGGAAGTTTTAGTTTAGTTTTTCTCTAAGTTTTTCATCATCTCTATTAGGGTTTATATTAGGGTTTTACATTCAAGTGCCATTTCCATTTTTGATCTTGGATTTTGCAAGCCCTCATTGTAAGTAATTTCTTGTTATTACTCTTTATAGTTACATTGTCATTGCTCTTTCTTCTAATTTAAGTTATAGTTCAATTTTACTTTTCTCTTGCAATTCCAATTTCTTGTTGATGAAGTTGATGTTGGATGTTGATTATATGCTCTCTTGTGTTATCCATGTTGATTGAGATCAATTGTTGCTTTAGTTTTAAGTCCTTACTCATTTTCCTCATGTTTAAGCTTTTTGCCCACCAAGTGTTTGACAAAATGCCAAACATGGTTATAGGCTAAATTTTTGGTTCTTGGCTTGGGGAAAGTGAGCAATTGGGTTCCTAGAGTTGGAATGTCCAACATTTAGTTTCAATTCTTGGGTTGTTAATTGTTCTTGTTCCTACTAACGCTAATTTGTTGCTAAGGTAATTAGCAAGCAAGTTAGGATTTGTGGGTTAAGTACACTTATGCTCATTTAACTTACCTTCCGATGTGAGGGTTGATCAAGTGAGACTAATCCATCATAATTGTCATAGTTGTGGTTCCAACAAGGAAAGGATCCTTAGCTCACTCCAAGCCAAGACTTTTTTTCTTTATGCTTTCAATCTTTTATACCTTTATATGTTGATTTCTTTCATACTTTACTTGTTTATATTACATAGTCGGTTCTTTAATTTCTTAATGCGTTCAATCATTACAATTTTGCATGTTCTTTTATTGCTTTATATGTTCATTTCTTCATTCACAACCCGTTGATCACTACAACTAGAATTGCACACTCATTGTTCTAAAGTGCTCCTAGGGAGACGACTCGGGAGTCTAATACTCTCGGTTTTAATTTGGTTTTGCTTGTGACATATCTTGTGAATTTCCAATTTGATCTGAAGGGTCAATTCGTCAGGTTGGGACTATACTTACAACGTTAAATCCATTTCCTTTAGATAACTGAGTTCCTAACCCACATGCGAATTGAACCTCCGTCGATATCAGGGTGCAACTACACATCTTCTATGAAGGGCTGTCATATGAGTCAAATCAAGCAGTAGATCATTCTTCTGGAGGCTCACTGAACGAGAAGAAAACCATTGAGGAAGCCATAGATGTCATAGAGACTGTAGCTGAGAATGAGTACTTCTATGCTTTAGAAAGAACTCAAAAGAAAGGAGTGATGGAGCTCAACTCAATGGATGCTTTGCTGGCCCAAAACAAATTGATCACTGCACAACTAGCAGTCTTGACCAAGAAGATGGAGAGTAACCAAGTCTCAGCCATCCAAGCCCAAGCCCCTCAACAAGAAGGAGATGCACTAGAAGTCGAAGGTGAATGTGAACAAGCCAATTATGTGAACAATTCTAGACCTCCATATGACCCCAACTCCAAGACGTACAATGCAGGTTAGAAGAACCACCCAAACTTTGGGTGGGGGAACCAACAAAGCCACAATCCAGATCATACAAAGCCATACCAAGCCAATCAATACCACAACCACAACCCCAACCATCAATCAAACAATAACAGACCTTACCACAATGCACAAAACACATCATATCATTCCACTCAACAAATACACATCAACCTCAACCATGCAACCATGTGAGATTAAGAGCAACTTTGAGAGAGTCGAAGCTGCAATAGCACAACTATCATCACAGCTGACAGGAACTATTTCCACTCTTTTGGAGAGGCAAACACAAGGTGACAAGAGGATAGATGCCAACCAAGAAGAGTATAGGTCAAATCTGTAGAATCAAGGCGCAGCCATTTCAAAGTTGGAAGCACAAGTGGGGATTCTATCCAAACAAATTCCTATGTCTACACATATATTTCCCAGTGATACCATGGCTAACCCAAGAGGGGAATGCAAAGACATCACACTTAGAAGCAGAAAGGTGGTGGAAGAAGCAAACCCAAGCCAGAGCAACCAACAAAAAGAAGCTGCAGAAAATCCTGAAAATAAGAAAGAAGAGGAGACCCCTACCCCATCATCACCAAATCCAATCTTGAAGCCTTATGTGCCAAAAGCACCATATCCACAAAGGCTGAGGAAAGATGGGAAGGATGGCCAGTTCTCTAGATTTTTAGAGATCTTCAAGAAGCTCCAAATCAATATACCATTTGCTGAGGCATTAGAGCAAATGCCACTCTATGCCAAATTTCTGAAGGAGCTCATGACAAGAGAAACTGGGGAGAAAAAGAGACCATAGTGCTAACTGAGGAGTGTAGTGCCATAATACAAAGGAAGCTATCCCAGAAAATGAAGGACCCAGGG
This sequence comes from Arachis ipaensis, assembly GCF_000816755.2. Lineage (NCBI taxonomy): Eukaryota > Viridiplantae > Streptophyta > Magnoliopsida > Fabales > Fabaceae > Arachis > Arachis ipaensis. The sequence goes on along the minus strand of NC_029792.2, from coordinate 85,653,935 downwards.
AGTTTCAAAATCCCCTTGACGAATTGGATTCCTGCCGGTAAAAAAGTTTTATAAAAATAATTACGTTGTATGTATAGTTTCTAAACCAGCAAAGAATCCTTTCGTACAAAAACTTTGGTTGTCACAAGTAACAAAACCCAATAAAATTTATAACCGAAGTATTTAAACCTCGGGTCGTCTTCTCAAGGAATTGCAAGGAAGTATGATTTATTATTGGTTATGAAATTGGGTAATTTTAGGTTTTTGAAATAGGGAACAAGTAATTTAAATAGCAAGAAAAATAAATTAATAATTATAAGGAAAATTCTTGGTAAGGTATGAGAACTGGAAATCCCATCCTAGTTATCCTTATCAGGTATGATGAGAATTGGATTTTGTTCCCACTTAGTTAACCCTCACTAAATAAAGGAAAGTTAAGTGGACTAATTAATTTGATCCTCAAGTCCTAGTCAACTCCTGTGGAAAGACTAGCTTTAGAGCGATCCAAATCAATTAGTAACTCCCAAATCTCAATCAACTGCTGAGTTTGACAACTCAAGTGTTACCAATTACTTAACCAAAGCAAAAAGGAGAAAAATCTAAATTAAATTAAAAGCATCAATAACTGAATAAAACAATTATAAATCTGAAATACATCAATATGTATTAATTAAGAACATCAATCCTAACATGGAGTTCATAAACCAAATTGAAAAGATAAATATCAATTAAAGTAATAGAATAAATAAAAGTAGGAAATAAATTAAAGGAACAATGAACATGTGATTGAAGAGAAGTAATCATAAAATAAGAGAAATCCTAATTCTAAAACCTAAGAGAGAGGAGAAAGCTTCTCTCTCTAAAAACTACATCTAATCCTCAATTTGTGAATAATGAAGTTGTCTTAATTGTTCTTGTTGAATCCCCTATTCTCTAGCTTCTATTATGTGTTTCTAGGCTTAGATTTGGGCCGAAAAAGGGCCCAGAAATTGCTGGGGGTGACTTCTGCAATTTTCTACACGTGACGTTCGTCACGCGTGCGCGTGGGTCACGCGTTCGCGTGGTTTGAAGTTTTTCCTTGTCACGCGTATGCGTCAGTCACGCGTACGCGTCATTTGCGTTCTGCTCAAGGCACACGTCCGCATCGTCCACGCGTACGCGTCGCTGCCATTTTGTGCTAGGCACGCGTCCGCGTTGTCCACGCGTGCGCGTCGCTGCCTTTTTCTTCAAAACTCCATTTTTGTGCTTTCCTTCCATTTTTGTATGTTTCCTTTCTGTGCTCTATGCCATTCCTGTCCTATAAAGCCTGAAATCACTTAACACACAGATCACGGCATCGAATGATAATAAAGGATAATTAAATTAAATATTTTCAAAGTATAGGAAACATGTTTTCACATATATCATAAAATATGGAAGGAATAGTAAAACCATGCAATTTACATGAATAAGTGGGTGAAGAATTGATAAAAACACTTAATTGAGCATAAGACGAATCATAAAATATGGGTTTATCAACCTCCCCACACTTAAACATTAACATGTCCTCATGCTAAATCCAAGAGAAATAGTGAAGGTAGAATGATGGAATCTTATGCAATGCAATCTATCCTAAATAACAAGCTACCTAAATGAATCATGCAATTCTAATTATTATCCACCTATATATATATATAGAGCTTACATGTGGTTAATTTGATTCATATTTTCAAGGAATCATATATGCATAGCCAATCCTAAATCATGTTAAAGCACTTTCACAATTGAGTTGAGTTAAAGGAATTTGCAAACTTGCAAGACAATTAAATAATTAAATTTGGATATATGGAGATAAGCTGTTGAACCCTCACTGGATTTGTGTTTACTCTCTAATCACTCAGTGTTTGGGGTTAATCACTCTATTCTTTTCTATTCATACTTTCTAAAACTTTTTTCTTCATCTAACCAATCAACAAATATCCAATGCATACATACAAACATCATGAGGTCTTTTCAAGGTTGTAATGGGACCAAAGTAAAGGTGAGAATATATATAAGGCTAAGTGAGCTATAAATTGAATCCTTGAATAGTCTAAGATCTCAACTAACATATACATACTCTATATAATTTTTAAAATTTTGCCTAGCTTCCCATAATTTTCCCACTTTCTTATCACATACCCATGTACCAATTTAATTTTTTTTTATTTTACTTCCACGTGCATTGATTCCTTTACTAAACTCATTATTGGGGTAATTTTGTCCCCTTATTTATTTATTTAATTAAAAAGGATTTTTTTTGAACCATAAACACAATATTTTCAATGCACATGGTATTTTAATTATTTTAGTTTCACATGAGCATGCTCCCGAATTTCTGATTATTTTATTAACTTAATACCTTTTCTATCAACCCATGTTCCCACATTTCTCCGCACTTAGTGGATACACAATCTCTATCTTAAGCTAACCAAAGATTTTTTTTGGGATTTTTTTAATTTTGTTTTTCTGCTTAAGGCTAGTGATGTGGTTATAGAACAAAAGGGGATTAAAAGGCTCAAGGGGGCTAACAAGGGTGACATAAAAGGGTAGGCTTATTTGGGATAAGTTAGCAAAATAAATAATGGCCTCAATCACATGCAGGTATGTATCTACATTTTATATTGGACATATAGATTGAAACAATGTAAAGATTGCAAGCATAGAAAAGAAGTGTGAAACACACAGGAATAAAATTTATGGTTAAATATAACCATACAATTAAGCTCAAAAACTCACGAGTTGTGTGTTCTTTGGCTCAAAAACCATATATCAGTTATGTATATCATGCAAGTAGAAATCAAGAGTTTCCATTCAACTCAATGTGAATCTTAGAATGGCTTTTATAAAAATAAGTATTTTCTTTGAAAATGTTGTAAATTTACCAACATGTATTGCTATATATATATAAGGTGTGTGGATTGTTGTGATTCTGTTAAACTAAATTTTCTAGTTTACTCTTTTATTTTCAATTAAACCAAGTTATCATATGCTAAAAGGGTAAACTAAACTAATTAATCCATATTTTCTACATCACAACTTAATAAGCTAAAGGTGCAAACTAAACTAAATATCTAAGATATATACAAACCAAAGTGTAAAATATAACAAAGTAAACAGAAATACAGTAAAAGGAAAATGTGCAAGTACTGAAGGATAAATAAGAAAAAAATAAAATAAAATACAGAAAATAAACAAAATAGGATAAAAAGAGTTCGAAAGTGGTTCACCAAAAAGATTCGCTAGAGATGGCGGCCTCCCCACACTTAAATAATAGCATTGTCCTCGATGCTCAATCAAGCTGGGTGTGAAGAAGTGTCATCTCCGGAAGGATGTGCTGTTGGTGTCTCGGTGGTGGCCTGAGGGTCTGCAGTCTCTAGGAGTGTCGGAGGGTCTGCCTGCTGAAGCGGAGGCTCTGTCTGTAGAGGGACCTCTGGATCTGCTGGCTATATCTGTGTGGCTCCTCATGACGTGGTGCAACCTGTTCAAGTCCTGCCTGCTTGATGCCAGGGCATTTTGGCCAGTTTCACTGACCTTTTCTTTACTGTTTTTAGGGTAGTTTCATGCATTTTCTTAGAAAATAAGCTCTTTTTCGGTAGATATTCACTTACATATTGATTCAAGCATACATTGTGCACTTTACATGATTTCATGAGGATTTTGCATGAATTTAATGACAAATTGGATGTTGCATTTCTCATGACTTGGATTAGAACTTTGATGCACTTTATTGCTTGATTTCAGGACAAAAGAAGCAAGGAAGAACCACGTTAGCAGCCACGATAATCTAACTAACGTGACTTCTAACGTGGAATGGGAGCTAACTTGCAAAGTTAATGAGAAAAATAATCGCCAATAACGCCCTCGAAGCCATCATAGCCCACGTTAAGAGTAACGTTAACTTAGTTAACGTGAATTCTAACGTGGAAGAAGACAATAAGTGAAAGGTAAATCCCAATAACGTGTGCGAAGGACCAAGAGGCAACGTTAGTGGTAACGTTTGTGCCACTAACGTTGAGGTTAACGTGGCTCATACTAGGGTGAGCAACGTTAGTGAAAAAGGTGATTGTCACTAACGTTCTCGAGCCCACACTTTCACTTAACGTTAACACCACTAACGTCCTGAGCTAAAAGTCCCTGCCTACTTCACACTTTCTCTCTGCAAGCAAAGCTAAGCCCAATGATGAAGATAACTACTTCAAACTCAGGATCCAAAGGCCCACACCCAAGACTTGAAGAGCCAACTAGAAGATCAGAAGAGTAGTATATATAGGAGTAGCTTTGAATTAGTTGAGAGGGCTAGAAACTTTAGGGAGCCTTTGGCCTAGAACTACTCTCTGTATTTTACTTTCTCTGCACTTCTAGTTTACTTTCAGCATGTATTCTCCATCTTTGTTTTCATTTTCCATAGCTATGAACAACTAAACCCCTTTCATTGGGTTAGGGCGCTCTGTTGTAATTTGATGGATCAATTTTAGTTTTCATTCTCCTTCTTCTATCTTTTCTCTTGATTTTACTAGAAAGCTTTCGATCTTCATCCAATTGGGTAGTTATCCTGGAAAAGAAGCTATTCATACTTGGATCTCTTCTGAACCTTGAAAGAGGAATGAAGGGATCATGCTAGAAATGCTTTCTCATGCTGGACCAAATTGGGTTTGGATGGATATGTGACTATAATCCTTCCAACACTTGATTTGGGAAATGCATGTGGTATAATCAGTGACCATACTTCATCTCTTCTCATGAGCAATTAACCAAGGAATTGGCTATTGATCAAGATTTGAGAGATTGAATTACAAGGAATTGTGATTCAATCACTTAAGATTGCCAAGGAGATCAATGAATGCATTGATTGAGGAAGAGATGAAAATAAACTTGATCCGGAGAATGCAACATCTCCTGAGCCCAATGAACTTCCCATTTCTGATCTTATCCATTCTCTTTAATTCCTGCCATTTACTTTTATGAGCAATTACCCCATTCCCATTTAAGATTCTGCAATTTACTTTCCACCATTTACATTCATCTCTTTAATTCCAGCGTTTACTGTTTCTGGTATTTACTTTCCCGCCATTTAATTTTCTGCAATTCTGATAAACCACTATTTTATGGTTTATCTTGTGCTCAATTGAGTGGATTTTATCAACTCTTTACCCACTTATTCATAATATTTGCATGGTTTTATATTTCCTTCCTAATTTTGTGCTATGATTGAAAACATGCTTCTTTGATCTTATAATTGCTTATTATTAATCCTCTCTTATTACCATTAGATGCCTTGATATGTGTGCTAAGTGCTTTCAGAGATTATAGGGCAGGAATGGCTTGGAGGATAGAAAAGAAGCATGCAAAAGTGGAAGGAATACAAGAAGTTGGAGAAATTGCTAAGCTATCCAGCCTGACCTCTTCGCACTCAAACGGCTATAACTTTAGCTACAGAGGTCCAAACAACGCGGTTCCAGTTGCATTGGAAAGCTAACGTCAAGGGCTTCGATTTGATATTTATTATGCTATAGTTCCCCTCACGCTAGGCAACGCGACCGCGTGATCCATGCGGCTATGTTGCAGTGACGAAAATCCAGCATGGTTGAATTCGAGACCAGCGAATTCTGGGCTGTTTCTGACCCAGTTCTCGGCCCAAAAAATAGAGATTAGAGGCTATAAAGTGGAGGAATACATCCATTCATGGGAGCTTTCATATTCACAATTTTAGGAGTAGATGTAGTTTTTAGAGAGAGAGGTTCTTTCCTCTCTCTTAGGATTAGGATTTAGGATTTCTCTTAGTTTTAGGAGTGACTCTCAATCCCAGGTTTAATATTCCTTTTACTTTATATTCCTCTTTTTACTTTCAGATGCTTCAATGCTTGTATTAGATATGTTGCCCAATTGGCATATGAACTTTTCATCTTAAGATTTGCATATTTTATTTAATATTATTTTAGGTATTTCAGATTTAAGATTGCTTTGCTTTATTTATATTAATGCGTTTAATTTAATTTAGATATTTTCTTCCTTTTGGCTTTGGTTAGGTAATTGGTAACACTTGAGTTGTCAAATTCTCAACTCAAATTCTGGTTCGCTCAACTAGAACATTCTTCTAATTAAAGTTGCTTGATCAATCAATCTTTGTGGGATTCGACCTCACTCTATTGTGAGTTTTTACTTGACGACGAATTTGGTACACTTGCCAAAGGAAATTTGTTGTGAGACAAGTTTTTCGCGTATCACTGCTTAGCCTCTGCACGTGTGATGAGAGGACTTTTGTGTGGTTTAGAATTCACAAATAAATCTTCGTTGCAAGTATAGTTTCTAAACCAACATTAATCCTTTCAAACAAAAATTTGTTTGTCACTAGTACAAACCCCTAAATTTATAAACCGAAGTATTAGAACCTCGGGTCGTTCTCCCTAGGAATTGCAATAAAGTGTCTTGTTATTCGTTATGAGTTATATTTGGGGTTTTTGATAAGAGGCATGAAAAGTAAATGAAAATGAAAATAAACAAACAACTAAAGAGGTCTTGGCAAGGTTTGGTGGTCAAATATCTCTATCCTAATCACTAACCACAACATGAGAATTGGCAAGGACCAACCCCACTAAGTTAACCCCTAACTAATAGTAGAGAAAATTCAAGTGAGCTATGTCAATCCAAGTCCATAAGTCCTAGTTCTACATCAAATCAATTAGTGAGATCTAGCGTTAATGGCTCCCAATCGTCAATCACTTGGACATTAGTAACTCAAGAGTTCCTAAGTTACCTTCCCAAACCAAGAGCATAAAATTATACTCTAAAATCCAACCAAGAATTTTATCAAACACTTGGAAGGCCTAAAAGGAAAGCATAGTAAAATTGCAAGGAATGTAAATCTACACTACTCAATTACAAGGAATTAAACAACAACAAATCAAATGAATAATAAAGGAACATGAAAATATAAATTGCATTAAAGAGAAATAAAAGAATAAAAGTGCATCAACAAAAAAGTAAAGGATTACAAGAATTAAATGCAAAACTAGAGAGAGGAAAGGTAGAAGAAGAAGAATTGCAAAAGAAAAAGTAAATCAAAGCATGAAATTAACCTAGATCTAAGAAATCCTAAGCTAGATCTAACCTACTCCTAATTCTAGAGAAAAGTGAGAGCTTCTCTATCTAAAACTACTCTAAACTAATCCTAATGTGTGTGAATGAGTAAAAATGAGTGAATGATTCCTTCCCCCTTCAATCCTTGGTCCTTATATGCATTTTGGCGCCAAAGTTGGTTGAAATTGGGCCCCACAGCTCTCAGAAATCGCTGGGCACATTTTCTATTTAAAAAATCACGTGCGCCCATCAGCGCGTACGCGTATAGTGCACGTACGCGCCCCTTGAAGAGTTTTCACAATCCACGCGTGCGGGTACCGTGCGCGTGCGCGTGGACGATGTTTCTCAAATCTTTGGCTTTTCATGATTTCTCCACCTTGCATGCTTCCCTCTTCACTCCTTTGATCCATTCCTAGCCCTATCAACCTGAAATCACTTAACAAACAAATCAAGGCATCTAGTGGAATCAATGGTGAGTTAAAATCAACAATTAAGGACCTAGAAAGCATGTTTTCACACTTAAGCACAAATTGGGAGACAATCATGAAACCATGCTATTTCATTGTGTAAATGTGGGTAAAAGGTGATAAAATCCTTCAAATGAAGCACAAGATAAACCCTAAATATGGGGTTTATCAACGTGCATCCTCCTCATGATCGTCCGCCTCCGCATCAGATAGCTCCAATGGTGTGTCAGGCTCGCAGGTGATGTCACTGTCGAATCGGATCATCAATTTTAAGTGCTCATAGTGTCACTTGTTGCGACGCTCCATACGATCCAAGCGTGTGAAGAGTCGGTGCACGAGGTGATAAATGGGCTCGGGAGCAGGTGAGGGTGCAGTGGTGGCTGGGGCAGTAGGTGAAGGGGCAGCAGAGGATGTAGCAGCCTCAACAGAGTCAGTGAGAAAGGGTGGTCGGTAGCCCAAAGCCTGGAACTTCCTGCTGTGAGGGATAATCTTCTTGCAGTCTGTGGCGGTTGGCTTTTCATCAGCAATCTCCCAAGGCACCTCAGCTCGGCGGCCCAACTGAGTAATCAAGTAGGGAATGGGGAGAGTGCCTCTAACATGGACCCTGGCCATGTAATACCGGATATAGCGGGAAAGATATAGGTCCTTGCCCTCCATCACACACCAGATGAGGGTAATCATGGCAGCTGGTACCTTAGTCTCATGAGTGCTCGGCATCACGTAATTACTCAGAATCTCCTGCCAAAACCGAGCCTCATTGTTCAGGTAGATAAGCTTTATGCCCTTTGGGTTTGTTGTTGTCTTACCCATGACCCAAGGGACGGTAGGATCAAGAGCTATAGTCCTCTTCACTGTGTCCCAGTCAAATCTCATGAATCTCATATCCTCTTCAGCCTTTTGGTAACCATCTGTCAAATTCCTCTCCAAGAAGAATCAGCCTCTCTGTTTAATTTGTTCTGAGGTGTATTGTTTGAGTTCTTCTAGAATTTTCAGGGTCTTTTCCAAGTATAGGTTCCTAGAAGATGCAAAGACCGGATACTTCAGTTCACAGTATCTGTTGGCAAACTTTACTGGGTCAGTGGCAGGCACCAATTGATCATCCTTTTCCTGTGGGGTAAAATTCTTTTCCCGCCAAGAATCATCACAGAGGATATCCAATATAGAAGTAAAGGATTCTCCTCTTTTCCTTTTGCCTGTGGTTGCCTTGCCCTTTCCTTTGCTTTTAGGGTCAGACATCCTGAAAAGTAGAAGTTCCAGGATACAGTTTAAGAATTAAAGCAGGAAAACAGGTAAGCAAATAGGATTTATCAATATAAGCATAGAGAGGAAAGGAGGAATAAAGTAGCAATATAAGCGTGAATTGAGTTAAATAGATGTAAAATTTTGGATTGTATGCAAGTTAAAAATTGGAGAAGAAAAATTTACAATCCAAAATGTATGATGTGTGGAATTGTTGTTAATTTGAAAAAACAGTAATCATGCCTTGAAGTGGTTTTAAAGTGTTTAGTTGAAAGCTAATAGAAAAGTTAGAAAGTTAAAGTAGTTAAGAGTTAAAAATGAAGTTAAAGTAAGTGGCATGGTGTTGTGGTTCCCAATTAACTAAAATTGCACAAATTTGAATAACAAGTAACTCAAATTCAAGTAAATCTTGCAGATTATTGATGATTAATCGTAGAAAAGAAATACAAAATTAAAGTGAAATCATCAATAATGTTATTAAATGAATAAGGGAATCAGAAAGAATAAGAAAGCTAGCCCGTGCATTCATGAATTGCCTTGGTTAAAACCATTTAATGCAAAACTTGAAAGTGCCAAAACTAATTCATGAATGGGAGATGTGTGAAACAATTTGCTAAAAAAAAATTGGACAGCATTTCGGCTAAAAATTGGACTTTCCCGGGTAATAAACAGTAGCAAAAACAGTTCATTTGATAATAAGGTAGTGCAAAAAAGAGTAACAAATAGTAATTTACAAGAAATCAGAATAAACAAACTCAATCTGCATGAAAGAATTAGTAAAGAGCAGCATATGAACAACATTATCATCACAGCAAATTCAAAATTGCAAAACAGATAAAACAGGTAACAAGAACGGCACAATTATCAGGCCTAAATCCACTAACCACATCCTAGCTACCTAACCACCTAAAATCCACTACGATCATGCATCTCTAACTATCCTAATTTGAACATAATTAAAAAATATGCTGAATTAATTAAAAACTGGGAACAGAATCGGCGTTTAGCGGAACCTGGTGGGCAGAGGACAAAATTTAGGCTCAGAGAGATGGTGGTGGTGTGGTAGTAGCGGTGGTGACACGGCGGCGTTGGGAGGCGGCACGGTGGCGGTTTGGTGGAGGCAGGGTGGTGTGGCTGTCTTGGTGAAGAAAAGGGGGGTTATGGGTGGAAAGAGAGAAAGAGGGTGAGGAGGGTGAGGGCTGTGGGGGCGTGGTAGCCGGTGGTTTCAGAGGGGGAAGAGGGAGAGTGCAGAGGGGAACAGGGGGTTTTGGGATGCGAAAGAGGTAGGGTTCCGTGTCGAAGGGGGTAACTGGAATCAAATCCACACGGACGCGTGGGTCACGCGAACGCGTGCTTAGGGCGGAAAGGCTATGATGCGAACACGTCATTGACGCGATCGCACGATTGATGGATAATGAAAGGGATGCGTACGCGTGGGGAACACGTACGCATCGCTCAGAATTGTGCTAAACGCACAATTCCAGTGTCGTTTTGGCGCAACTTTCTGTTTCCATTTAGGGGAAATGATTACTACGCGACGCGTACGCGTCGCCCACGCTATTACGTGGTGTGTGTGAAGTGAAAGTGACGTGTTCACGTCCCTGACGCAACCGCGTGGCCAAAATTGTGCCTAATGCATACCAGCCGCATGATTCCAGCCCAACTTTCTGGGCGTTGGATTGTTATGTCGATTTTGAATCGACGCCCACGCGTGGCCCATGCGCACGCGTGGCCCATGCGCACGCGTGGGGTGCATTTTTTTTATGCAGGATGCAAAATACAATGCTAATATGGATGTTATGAATAATTCAAAGTTTAATAAAATAGAATAAAATAAAACTTAAAAACAAACAAAATAAAATAAAATTAAGAGTAAATTACTAATTATGTCCCCAAATTTGTAAAACACTGACATAAATACCCCTAATATTTGTTAACGACAATCATATCCTCGAAAAAATTAAAAATGCTACAAATCTGTCCAACCGTGAAGACAACCCTTCTTCATTAAACGGAGCTTGGTGATGTGGCAAACAAAATTTTAACATGGCCTCCGTAAAGGGCTTCAATCCCTTTTCTCCCTTATATATGATTGAGAGAGAACGTTTTTCCCAATTTCAGCAAAAAGCAAAACCCTAACCATTGTCATGCATGGTGGAAGCAAAGTCATGTCTAGTTGTAATCGAAGGACACAGTCTATGAAAAATAGTAGCTCTGAAGGCCACGAAGAACATGTGAGCAAGCTATATGATGGGACATGCTTCTGCTGTCTTCAGGTGGTGGCGTTGAAGTCGAAGACGAGGAGAAACCCAGGAAGATGGTTCTTCAGGTGTCCTCTATGGAAGGTATGTATGAATTTTCTGCTTTATTTGTTCCCCCCTTGACAATTGAGCTTGATGAATGGTTTTTGTGTTGGGCAGACGAAGAACACTGGGTGCCGTTATTTTCAGTGGATGGACGAAACGAATGAGGAATCTGTTGGGGTGGAAGAATGCTCTAAGAATGGCACAGTAGTATGCAATGCATGTGGAGTCTTGAAAGGGAGGTTTACCAGTGTTGAGACTGAGATGACACACAGAGATCGAAAGATGTTGATAGAGCAGATGAAGAGAGTTGAATTGAGATCTTAATACGAATGCCACGCTGGAATTTTGTTTGCCACATCACCAAGCTCCATTTAACAGAGAAGGGTTCTCCTCACGGTTGGGCAGATTTGTAGCGTTTTTAAATTTTTCGAGGGTATGATTGTCGTTAACAAATATTAGGAGTATTTATGTCAGTGTCTTACAAATTGGGGGACATAAGTCCTTAAGTTGGACATTCTGGTGAGTTACTTGTTATGGTGGCTTGTGTTTGAATTCATCCAAATATCTCTACCACTGTTTGGAATTCCAATAGTCTCTGGGGTCCCAAACTAGGCATATAAAGACTTTGAGCAAATCAAAGGAGGTTTTTAGGCTCCAGGGGTAGTGATTGTCAGGATAAATTCCAGGGTCCCAAACCTTGCTTCTGTACCCATCTTTGTCTTGATCTACAGTTTTCCAGCCGAGTAGTACGGAATTTGAATTCTCACTAAGATGACCGAATGTCCTCCAAGACCCATTCAATCGAACTCGAAACCAATCCTTGTACTTCAAATTGAAGCGTGGAGCTTTATTGAATCTTACATACCAACTTTGAGTGCGATCCATTTTTTTCTTACTCTTAAAGCCGCAAAGAGCTCTAAGCTGGACATCTGTTTCAAGCAAACCATATTCAAGGGGAAAAGTAAAGATAAAGGCTAAGGATTTTACCCACTTGAAGTTTGTATTGGGTGGTAATGGCCTTGGGATAGGTGTTTCCAGTGGTTTTGCAAGCTCTACTCCCTTGTATTCTTTTGTGAATTACTCCACTTCTTTGAAAACTTCTTCAACTGCAACCACGTCTTGATCAAAGTCTTCGATATCTTCCTCATCACTTAAGTCATAAACTGGAGGTTGAGAAAAGTCTACCTCCGCATCATCTTCGTATTCACTTGGGGAAGATTCTTCAATCTCAGAGAATTCACTTGTGGATACAAGTTCATTACTAGGATAACTTGATTCATAGTTATCAGTACCAAGGAAACTTACTTCTTGATCTGTTCCGTTCAGCTCTTCATAAAATACATGCTTCGGGAGTTGTGCACTATCCTCCTTAGCATCGATTGCAAACTGCTTGGCGAAATTTTTCATAATTCTTAGTTCCCATAGAGGTTCAACGTCTTCTAAGTCTTCAACCAATTCTTCTTCTTCGATAATTTCAACTTCCTCCACTTGTTCCAGCACAAAGTCATGCTCCATACTGTCCACTGGAGTTTTCAGTATTTCCTTCATGCTACGTTCTTCATTAGATTGCCCACATGAAGCCATGGGGTTCCTTGAGTGTTCGAACATCGGGAAGCTAATCGATTTATCGCTTGATCCAATTGGTGAAGGGTTGCATGAAATTTATCCACTATTTTCTTGAGACGTTCCTGTGATTCTCGGGTTGATGGATATGGACATGTTGCATATAGATGTGGTGATTCTTGGGAGTAATTGGATTGGAATTAGGGTGGGTAAGGGTTAGGGGCATATGGAGGTAAGTGTGGGTAGGTGGCTTGTGAGTGTGGTGGTTCATAGCTATATTAAAGAGGTGGTTTATAGGCGTATGAAGGGACTTCTTGGTAACCACAAGGGGGTCCACCATATCTTTTATCTTCGTACACACCTTGGAATGGCTTCTGACCATAGTAAACTGGTGGGAGTTGGTTGTCACGAGAAGGTCCACCGTATCTATTATCTTGGCATGCGTTGTAGAATGATCGTTGTCCATGGTATTTTGGAAGGTGTTGTCACCGAAAGGGTTGATCAGATCCTTGTGGCGCCTTCCATCTTTGATTGTTTTGACCTTGATGCATGTTTCTGTTATAGCTTCTATTCCTTGCAACAAGATTAGAACCAAACTCAAAGCGACTGGGGTAAGAACTCATAGTAGATAATAAAAATTAAAAACAAAAAATAAAAACAAATAAACAAGCAAAATATTACAATAACCAATAATAAGGCACACAATTGCAATTCCCCGGCAACGGCGCCATTTTGACGAACTGAATTCTTGCTAGTAAAGAATTTTTATAAAAATAATCACGTTGTAAGTATAGTTTCTAAACCAGCAAAGAATCCTTTCGTACAAAAACTTTGGTTGTCACAAGTAACAAAACCCAATAAAAATTATAACCGAGGTATTTAAACCTCGGGTCGTCTTCTCAAGGAATTGCAGGGAAGTATGATTTATTATTGGTTATAAAATTGGGTATTTTTCGGTTTTTGAAATAGGGAACAAGTAATTTAAATAGCAAGAAAAATAAATTAATAATTAAAAAGAAGACTCTTGGTAAGGTGTGAGAACTGGAAATCCCATCATAGTTATCCTTATCAGGTGTGATGAGAATTGGATTTTGCTCCCACTTAGTTAACCCTCACTAAATAAAGGAAAGTCAAGTGGACTAATTAATTTGATCCTCAAGTCCTAGTCAACTCCTGTGGAAAGACTAGCTTTAGAGTGATCGAAATCAATCAGCAATTCCCAAATCTCAATCAACTGCTGAGTTTGTCAACTCAAGTGTTACCAATTACTTAACCAAAGCAAAAAGGAGAAAAATCTAAATTAAATTAAAAGCATCAATAACTGAATAAAACAATTATAAATCTGAAATACCTCAATATGTATTAATTAAGAAAATCAATCCTAACATGGAGTTCATAAACCAAATTGAAAATAAAAATATCAATTAAAGTAATAGAATAAATAAAAGTAGAAAATAAATTAAAGGAACATTGAGCCTGTGATTGAAGAGAAGTAATCATAAAATAAGAGAAATCCTAATTCTAAAACCTAAGAGAGATGAGAGAGCCTCTCTCTCTAAAAACTACATCTAATCCTCAATTTGTGAATAATGAAGTTGTCTCAATTGTTCTTGTTGATTCCCCTATTCTCTGGCTTCTATTCTATATTTCTGGGCTTGGATTTGGCCCGAAAAAGGGCCAAGAAATAACTGGGGGAGACTTTTGCAATTTTCTGCATGTGACGTTCGTCACACGTGCACGTGGGTCACACGTTTGCATGGTTTGGAGTTTTTACTTGTCATGCGTACGCGTCATTTGTGTTCTGCTCAAGGCACGCGTCCGCATTGTCCATGCGTACGTGTCGCTGCCATTTTGCGCTAGGCACGTGACGTGGCAAAAATTGGCGAGTTAAGAAATTATTAGAAGAGATACGTTGCAAGTACAGTTCTTAACCAACCAGAAATCCGCTTATCAATTTAGAAGGGTTGTCACAAAATTTAAATTAAAATACTAGGAGTATGAGTCCCAGGTCGTCTCCCAACGAGTTGCAGAGAGATGTGCTATTTTATTAATCAGATGTTTTCAAAAATGGTTTGAGTTGAATAACGGGAAATTAAATTGGAGAATTTATGTAATTTTAAATAAAAACCTTGGCTGAGAGTAGATTAGTTGGAAGTCCTATTCTTGTTGGAGTACTCTCAAGATTAATTGATAATTGAGGGTTGTTCTGTTTAGTTATCCCTTACTAGGTAAGGGAAAGTCAAACAAGTTGGAAAGCTATTTCTATTCCCAAGTCCCAATCCGCTTACTTGGAAGGATTGGTGTCAGTGACTAGAGAGTAATCCAACAATAAACCCAATTACAATTTTTCTTTTAAGCATTCCAACACAAGGTCTTCCCTTCAATCAACTCCCATCCAAGTTATGGAACTACTCGCTCATTGTGAATGTAGAATTCATAACATAGGAAAGGGAAATAAAGAAAGACATGATAAATAATAATAAAAAGACCAATTAAAAATAAAAATAGTTCTTATATTAATAAACTCTAAAAATAATCCAATAGTAATTCTGAATAAACAAAGGACATGGAAGAGTAATAGACAGGTAAAGAAAACAAGCTAGAATGACGAAGTCTTGCTGAGGTAATAACTCTTCTCAATATCCCAATGGGAAAATTAATAAAAATAAAATCCTAAGAACTATGAATGTGTAGAGAGAAAACCTAGAGGAGGAGTAAAACTAGATTTAAAACTGAGAATTGTCTGTAATGAATTGTTGTTCTTCGTTTCTCCAAGTTCTTTGGCTCTAGTCTGCTTTTTTGGGCCAAAAATTGGGTCAAAACAGGGCCCAAAATCGCCCCCAGCAAATTCTGCAGATTCTGCAGATCGCGCATGTCACGCGATCATGTCATTCATGCGGACGCGTCATTCGGCGTTTTGCCTTGCCACGCGTGCGCGTCGCCTACGCCCCCGCGTCACTTGTGCAGTTCCAATCCGCACGGTCGCGTGAGCCATGCGTCCGCGTCACTGCGATTTCCTCTATGTAGTGCGGTCGCGTCAGCTATGCGTCCGCGTCACTTCTCGCTGGTCATCTCCTCAATTTCTTGTGTTTCTTCCATTTTTGCAACCTTCCTTTCCAATCTCCAAGTCATTCATGCCCTATAAAGCTTGAAACACTTAACACATAGATCACGGCATCTAATGGAATGAAGGAGAATTAAAATACATAATTAAAAGTCTTTAGAAAGCAAATATTCAATCATGTAATAATTTTAAGAAGGAAATATAAATGCATGCCAATCATATGAATAAGTGGGTAAAGAATTGATAAAACCATACAATTAAGCACAATATAAACCATAAAATAGTGGTTTAGCAACCTCCCCACACTTAAACATTAGCATGTCCTCATGCTTAGTTGAAAGATATAAAATAAATGAGTAGGAACATGTAAAACTCATGTAATGCAGTGCAACCTATATATATGAATGCAACTATATGATTCTTATCTACTTGATCAAAAGTAAATAGGTTCTTCAAGACAATTACAAATCAAACTCCACTAATTCAATTCTTATACAGTAAGAACAGATAAAAAAATGCAAGAAGGTAGCTCATGAAAGCAAGGAACATAGAATTTTAAGCATTGAACCCTCACTGATGATGTATGTACACTCTAATCTCTCTAGTGTATAGGGCAATCACTCTATCCTTCTCTAATCATGCTTTCTAATTTTTTTGTTCTTCACCTAACTAATCAACAACAATTAATATATCAATGCAAATATCATGAGGTCTTTTCAAGGTTGTAATGAGGCCAAGGTAAGGGTAAGGGTACATATATGGCTAAGTAAGCTTATAAATCGAATCTTTAATTAGCCCAAGCTTTAACCCAACATATATATGTTCTATATAACTTAAAATTCACACCTAGCTACCCAAAATTTCTCTTTCACATTCCATACTCATGTATCAACTTTTTATTTTAATTTTATCATACATGCATTGATCTTTGAATTCTTAACTTAACATTGGGGTAATTTTGTCCCCTTATTTATTTATTGAATATTTTTGGATTTTTTTTCAACATAAACATAAAAAATAAACATAGCTAATCAATGCACATAAATATATTTATTCTTATAGTTTCACATGAGTAGGTACCCAAATTCCCATTATATTATCATGACACATTCCCTTATTATCTTTTGTTCCCACAATTTCCCATACTTAATTAACACACATAATTCTATCTTAACCTAACTAAAGATTCAATTGGGGTATAAAATTGTTTTTCCGCTTAAGGCTAGTAATGTGGTAAAATACATAACAAATGGGATTTAAAGGCTCAAAGTGGTTAACAAAGGTAATTGAAAGGGTAGGCTTAATTTGGATAAGTGAGTTTAAACAAGTAATGGCCTCAATCATATGCAAACATATAAATATATTTAACATTGGACATATAGGATGAAACAAAATGTAGATTACAATCATATAGAAGTAAACACACAAGAATAAAATAATTATGGTTAAATAATATAACCATGCGTTTGGGCTCAAATCTTGTAGGTTGTGTGTTCTTTAGCCAAAAAATCATGTTCCAAATACAACTTCAAGCAAATTTTAACATAAAAGTTTTGATTAAAATTAGTGAAATTTTGTTCTAAAGATAGGGTCTTAGAAGAAACTTATTGTCTTTTCAATCAAGTAGAACATGCATGCAACTAATCTATTACTATGAAATTTATCCTATTCTACAAAAGAAAAACTAACTAAATATCCTAATATATTGGTGTTAGGGAAGAGAAATTACCTCCGGAAGTCACGTACTGATCGACCTCCCCACACTTAAGGCTTTGCACCGTCCTCGGTGCCATCTGTCAGGAACAAAGGTGGGCTGGTGGCAGTATCTCCACAGTCGGGACCGTCATGGCTCCCTGTGCTAGTAAAGGAAGTGGAGTCTGGGGTGTTTGACTCCTTGAATTTTCCAATAATCAGCTCCTTAAGGTATGTGAATTGGCGCTTGTTACGGCGCTCTCTTAGCTTTGCTTTCTGTTCCTGCCAATCCAACTTTTCAAGTATCTGATAGAGCAGTTGGGTTGTTGTAGGTCCTTGTGGTATGGAAGGAGGAATGTCCTCAACCGGTTCTGTAGGCTGGCTAGTAGTGGCTGCTGGAAGTCTAATATATTTCCTATTTGGGACGTACTGATCATCCCATGGAAGCATGGCTTTGGTGTCCCCAGCTCTGTAGGAGATCTGAGACCAAGACGGGAAAAGGTAAGTTGCCCGCAATCTGTACGTGTCCCATGGCATTCCGGATGTGTCTTGGTTGGTTCAGAGGCTGGTCTGTAAGGATGCACCATAGTAGAACGGCCATGTCTGCAGTGAAGGAGGACTCATGGGTGCTCGGAAAGACATAATGGGACATAATCTGTGCCCATACTTGAGCCTCCAAGGTAAGTGCTGAAGCCGATATTCCCTTAGGATGGTAATGGTGGTATCGGTAGATCCATCTGCTTCCAAGTAGTGCGATAACTCTGAGAACAACGTCCCAGTCAAATTGGTACATCTGGCGCTTGAGTGAGGCTTCTTGAAAGGCGTCCAATCCTTCTGGAGCAGGGAGAAGATCTAGAGCTCGTTGAATGGCCTCTTCTGTAATGGGGACTTGCTTTTGACGTACATAGATAGACTACAGGGTTGGCAGGTGGAAATTATAGTAGAACTCAACTACCCAAGAAAGATTAACCTACCTTGGCTGTCTCTGGAGGAAACCCCATTGTCTTCGTTCAATTTGCGGCTCAACAAAGGTAGCAATATTGGGCAGGAGGATAAGAAGGTATTCGTTGTTGTAGCTCTGTACTGCCAGGATAGGGAACATCTGCTCACAGTAGCGATTGAGAAATCGCGCAGTGTCCTTTGCTGGGAAGGCTTTTTCTTTTTCATCAACCTTTATAATCCTCTTGATTCTTTTTGTTGAGGGTTTGACTGCAGTTGAAGAAGGCTCTGCCACTAATGCTCTTTTTGTTCCTCTTCTTGCTGGTAGTTTGGGAGTAGCTTTCTCTTTTCCTTTCTTGGTGGCCATCCTGAAAAGGAAAAAATAAAGTAACATGAATTCAAAGGGGCAGAGCAAGGAAGAGGATGGTATAAGTGATAATCAATGCACGGTAAAGAGGATGTCGTTAACACATGGTCATGAGTACATGTGAAAAGTTTCACCAATGGAAATATAGAGAGTGCATTTGATGACAATTAAATGCAAGGTGTTTATTGGCATGCAGGCAAAGGCATGAGTAGCATAGATCAAGAATTTAATTTGTTAAATATGTTATTACTCGCAACAAACTAACCATCACGCTTATATTGACAATTAAATTAAATTAATAAAATAGTAAAGGGAATTTATGAAAAGCAAGCATTGAATAGTAGAATAGAATAATGTAGAAAATGCATAATGCCATATGGGCTTTTTTCACAAACACGTAGCATGCATGATGAATAAACTATTGAAAATAATAATTTGAACATGCAAGCAACCCTTTAAAAAGTAATATATAATTGCCAAATAATTTTACAACAATCCACAAGGATATATTGAGAAATAATGACTTAATTAAATTTCTAACACCAATCAAAAGAAAAAGAAAGAAAAAGAGAAACGTGGATAATGCAAGTAAAAAGAAAAGAAAAGAAGAAAACATAAATTAAGAAGAAGAATAGAAAAGTAACAAGAGAAGAAGAAAAGAAAAACCTTGATAATGGGGATGAGAGACAGGGAGAAGAAGGTGAGAAAGAAGGAAGAAGGAAGAAGGAAGAAATAAGGAGGGAAAAGAGAAAATAGGATTTGGGGAGAAGAAATATAAGATATTTGGCAAATCAGGGTAAGCTATGCGGCGCAAGCGACGCGGACGCATGGGTGATGCGTTCGCGCGAATTGCGCTTATTCGGATTGACGCGGTCACGTCAGTCACGAGGTCGCGTGACACGTTTTATGCTACTGGCGTGAGGGCAGCCTCGCGCTCGCACAGGTCTCTGTTCGAAAGCTTATTTTGCAAAAATATGGGTGACGCGATCGCGTGGGTCACGTGACCACGTGAGTGGCCAATATTGGGATATCATGCGGACGCATGGAGCACGCGTTCGCGTAAGGGCTGTGCATCTAGCGCTAGTCCAGCACCACTCCAGCATAACTTTCGGCTATGCACCATTTTCATGTCGATTTTCAGGTCATGCGGCTGTGTGGGTGATGCGGTCGCGTGGGAGGCAAATTTTCTACCTGACGCGGACGTGTGGTGCGATTTGTGCCAAAGGTGCGCCTCCAGCCATGCTCTAGCATGACTTTCTATTCACTTTCTTATTCATTCTGAGCCACCTGCGACGCAGACGCATCATTGATGCGGTCGCGTCGCGTGAATTTTTTTTTTTCGAAATAAAAATATGCAAATGCAGATGCAAGCTAAATGTGCGAATAAGGAGAAGAGTTATTGAAAAAAAAAAACTGCGAATAAAGAAAAGAACGATCATACCCTGGTGGGTTGTCTCCCACCTAGCACTTTGCTTTAACGTCCGTAAGTTGGACGCCCTACTAGCTCAGTCTTCGGCTTTGTGTGGATCTTCCAAGAGGAAGATCTCGAGCTCCTTGTTTTTCTTCAACTTCTCGCCATGGTACAGCTTTAAACGATGTCCATTAACTTTGATGAGTTCAGAGCTTAAAGGATGACTTTGGTGAAAAACTCCGTACGGCTCGGCCTTCTCTACTCTATATGGACCTTCCCATCTTGATCTCAACTTGCCTGGCATGAGCCTCAGTCGAAATTTATAAAGGAAGACTAAGTCCCTAGGTTGGAACTCTCTCCTCTTGATGTGCTTATCATGTACAGCCTTCATCTTCTCCTTGTACAGCCTTGAGTTCTCATAAGCTTCCAGGCGAAGGCTTTCTAATTCTTGCAGTTGCAACTTCCTCTCAGCTCCGGCAGTTTCAAATCCCATATTGCATTCCTTTACTGCCCAAAAGGATTTGTGCTCTACTTCAACTGGGAGATGACAGGCTTTTCCATAGACTAAGCGAAAGGGACTCATCCCAATGGGTGTCTTATATGCTGTTCTGTATGCCCAAAGTGCATCTTGTAGCCTGGTGCTCCAGTCTCTCCTATGAGGTTTGACTATCTTCTGTAATATACACTTTATCTCTCTGTTTGACACCTCGGCTTGCCCATTAGTCTGAGGATGGTAGGCGGTTGCAACTTTATGAATTATCCCATGCTTCTTCATTAATCCTGTTAGTCTCCTGTTATAAAAATGGGTGCCTTGATCGCTCACGATTGCTCGTGGGGATCCAAAGCGACAAATAATGTGGTTTCTAACAAAGGAAAAAACAGTGTTAGCATCATCAGTGCGGGTAGGAATCGCTTCCACCCATTTGGAAACGTAATCCACAGCTAACAATATATAAAAGTAACCATTAGAATTTGGAAATGGACCCATGAAGTCAATGCCCCAAACATCAAAAACTTCACAGAAAAGCATAATTTGTTGAGGCATCTCATCTCTCATGGATATATTACCAAATTTTTGGCATGGGAAACAAGATTTACAAAATTCAGCAGCGTCTCTAAAAAGAGTAGGCCACCAGAATCCACATTCTAAGATTTTTCTAGCTGTTCTTTGAGGGCCAAAATGTCCTCCACTCTCAGATGAGTGGCAGGCCTCTAAGATGGACTGGAATTCTAATTGAGGCACACACCGTCTAATTACCTGGTCAGTGCCACATCTCCATAAATATGAGTCATCCCATATATAATATTTAGACTTACTTTTCAGCTTGTCTCTTTGATGCTTAGTAAAGTTTGGAGGAAAAGTGCAGCTAACTAGATAATTAGCTACAGGTGCATACCAAGGGACTACCTCAGATACTGCTTGCAGGTTATCAAATGGGAAATTATCAGCTATAGGAGTGGAGTCATGCTTAATGTGCTCAAGGCGACTTAAGTGGTCTGCCATTAGATTCTGGTTACCACTCTTATCCTTAATTTCTAAATCAAATTCTTGTAGTAGCAGTATCCAACGTATAAGCCTTGGTTTAGATTCCTTTTTAGCCAATAAATACTTTAGAGCTGCGTAGTCTGAGTACACTACTACTTTCGTACCAAGTAAATAGGCTTGGAATTTATCTAGAGCAAAAACAATAGCAAGAAGCTCTTTCTCAGTAGTAGTATAATTAGACTGAGCGGCATCTAAAGTTTTAGACGCATAAGCAATTACAAAGGGGTCCTTACTTTCACGCTGAGCCAGTGCTGTACCTACTGCATGGTTGGAGGCATCGCACATTATTTCAAATGGCTGGCTCCAGTCTGGTCCTCTCACAATTGGAGATTGAGTCAGGGCGGTCTTCAGCTTATCAAACGCTTGTTTACAATCCTCACTGAACTCGAACTCAATATCTTTCTGCAATAGTCTGGATAAAGGGAAGAGCTACTTTACTAAAGTCCTTAATGAATCTCCTGTAAAAACCTGCATGGCCAAGAAACGAACGGACTTCCCTCACAGAGGAGGGGTAAGGTAAACTAGAAATAACATCCACCTTTGCTGGATCTACAGAATTTCCAGTATTAGACACAACATGTCCTAGTACAATCCCTTGTTTAACCATAAAGTGACATTTTTCAAAATTCAATACAAGGTTTGTATTGACACATCTATCTAATACTCTAGATAAACTATCTAAGAAAAGATTGAAGGAATCACCATATACACTAAAGTCATCCATGAAAACCTCCATACAGTCCTCAATAAGATCAGAGAAAAGACTCATCATGCACCTTTTGAAAGTAGCTGGTGCATTGCATAAGCCAAAGGGCATTCTCTTATAAGCATAAGTCCCAAAAGAACATGTAAAAGTGGTCTTTTCCTGATCTTCAGGAGCTATATGAATCTGGAAATAGCCTGTGTAACGATCTAAGAAACAACAATGTGATTTACCTGACAAGCGATCCAGCATTTGATCAATGAATGGAAGAGAATAGTGATCCTTACGAGTGGCCTGGTTTAGGTGTCTGTAGTCAATGCAGACCCTCCAGGCGTTTTGAACTCTAGTTGCCATGTGCTCTCCATGCTCATTCTTCACTGTAGTGACTCCAGACTTCTTGGGCACCACTTGTACTGGGCTTACCCATTCACTGTCTGAGATGGGGTAGATGATATCTGCCTCCAGTAGTCTGGTCACTTCCTTCTTGACAACCTCTAAGATAGTGGGGTTCAGTCTTCTCTGGGGTTGACGGACAGGTCTTGCTCCCTCTTCTAAAAATATTCTGTGCTCACAGACCTGAGGGTTGATGCCTACTATGTCTGCCAAACTCCAACCAATTGCCTTCTTGTACCTCCTCAGCACACTAAGTAGCTGCTCTTCTTGTTGAGAAGTGAGTTCCCTTACAATGATAACTGGAAACTTCTGCTTGTCCTCAAGGTAAGCATATTTGAGGTGTGGAGGGAGGGGTTTCAATTCTAACTTCTGCTCATGGTTATGCTCTGGGTTGTCTGGAGCTGGTAACAATGGTAAAGCACTGTCATTGTTCTCAGAAAGTGTCCCCACACTCGGACCTTGTCCTATGTACTTCTCTTCAAATTCCTCCTGGTGAATTTCAGCCACGGTTTCATCTATGATGTCACACTAGAGGATAGAATGATCCTCCGGAGGATGCTTCATAGCTCCATTCAGATTGAAGATTACTACTCGGCCATCTATTTCAAAAGAGTATGTTCCTGAAAAAGCATCTAATTTGAACTTTGAGGTCTTAAGGAATGGTCTTCCTAGTAGGAATGATGATGGCTAATCTGAGTCATTTTAGGGCATCTCCAGGATATAAAAGTCAATGGGAAATGTGAGACCCTTAATGCCCACTAATACATCTTCGGCTATTCCAACCACCGTAATAATGCTTTTATCTGCTAACACAAAACGAGCTGCCGACCTTTTTAAAGAAGGGAGCCTCAAGGTATCATATATGGACAAAGGTATTATACTAACACATGCTCCTAAATCACACATGCAGTCAGAAAATATCACACCACCAATAATACAATTAACCATACATGGACCTGGATCACTACACTTTTCAGGTATACCTCCCATTAAAGCAGATTTAGAACTACCTAAAGGAATAGTTTCTAATTCATTAATTTTGTCTTTATGTATACATAAATCTTTTAGAAACTTTGCGTACTTAAGTACCTGCTGAATAACATCAAAAAGGGGGACAGTTACCTCAACCCTTTTGAATATCTCTACCATTTTGGGGTCAGGTTCCAACTGCTTCCTGGCCTTCCTTGCAATTTGTGGAAATGGAATATGAATGGCGTCCTTCACAGCTTCAGCGTCCTCTGGTGCTTCTTCCTGTGATTGAGCTTCTTCTTCTTCAACCATGTCCTGTATGTCCTCTTCCTCTTCAACATCTTTTACTTCCACTACCTCTTCAGCTGAGGCGTGTTCTGGTGGGTTTGGTTCCTCCTGATTCCTCTCTTGCAGTGTAGTTCCAGACCTTAGGGTGATGGCATTGATGGCACCCTTCGGATTGGGCAAGGGTTGAGAAGGAATTCCACTGGAGTTTGCCTGTTGAGTGTTTGAAGTATTGGGTGGTGCCAGCTGAGAGATGAGAGCTTGTATGGTGGATGCTAGGCCATTAAGTGAACTTTTCATGTTCCTTTGTCCTTGTGCAATGGATTGAATGGCCTCTTCACTCGGAGAGGAATTAGATTGAGTGATCTACAAAACTTATTGTTGGTTGTGCTGTGGCCCTTGGGACTGCCTCAGGTGAGGTGCTCTGTAAGGCTCGTTCTGGTTCTGCTGCCTGTTGTTGTTATTTTTCCACCTCTGATATCCTTGATTGTCTCTGCCTCCTCTGTTATTGTTGTCCCTCCAATTCTGGTCAGAATTATCTCTCCATCCTTGGTTGGAATTGTCCTGCCATCTATGATTGTAACTGCCACCTTGATTGTACCCTTGGTTGGGGCGGTCATAGAAGTTATGAGTGGCTGCCACGGTGTTGTCTTCCTATTGGAGCTGCGGGCATTCATCAGTATAATGGCTGTAATCAGCACATATTCCGCACACTCTCTGTGGGACTAGCTGTTGGCTTTGATGCGTTTGTTGTTGACTTAACTGCATCTGCTTCAGTAAGGTGGTCATTTCACTTATACTCTGAGCCAGAGCAGTAGTCTCCTTGCTAGAAGATACCTCTGTAACATCTTTTGACTGGCCTTGTTTCTGCCTGTGATTTCTTGTAGATTCAGCTAAGTCGCTGATCAATTGTCATGCCTCATCAGTGGTCTTGTACTTTTTCATAGACCCATTGCTAGCACTTTCCAATGTAGTCTTATCTTGGGGCCTCATACCCTGTGTTACGTAGCCGAGCAACACTATCTTGTCAATTATATGGTGGGGGCATGCTTCCAGAAGATTGTTGAAGCGCTCTCAGTATTCATAGAGAGTCTCGGATTCATCTTGAACAATCATGGAAAGGTCTTTCCTCAGTTTATCAGTAACTTCAGCTGGAAAGAATTTTTCCAAAAATTCTCTTCTAAGTGTATCCCAGTCGGATACAGTTGCTGCGGGTTGAGTGTAGTACCACTCTCTCTCCTTTCCCTCAAGAGAGAATGGAAAGGCTTTTAACAAAATTGAAGTTTCATATGCACCATCACGCCTGACAGTAGAACAGGCTGCTTGGAAATCTCTCAGGTGCTTGATAGGCTCTTGAGCAGGTAAGCCATGAAACTTAGGCATCAAGTTTAGCAGTGTAGTCTTTATTTCAAAGTCTGTAGCCACCGCTGGGTGATGCGCTTGAAACGATTGCATGGAAAAATCAGGGGCTCCAGCCTCCTGGATAGTAATTCTACTAGGTGCTGCCATGTCACCTGCACGTAAATCAACTGAATCAGCAGAAAGGGAGCCTGTGTAACGACCCAACTTCCAGTACGTCATGATCGTACCGAAAGTAAGGCATTACCAACCTGCTTTCCTTTATTAACTATTTACTATCGAGCCTTTAGTTCAATATCGCATTTTAGTTTTATAGAAAATTCCAGAAAAATTTTGTTTTTATTATTTAAAATCATATAGCAAACATCACCAAGTAATAATAATCACATAATTATTAATAATAATATCTGTCATACAAAAGATTTCAAATAAAACTCAGATACAAATCCTATCCATATGTATAAAAATAAAAATCTTAAGCAATAAGAGCGAGGGAACTCTATGAAAGCAAATTAACTCATACACTTAACTCATAAATATAGTCCAACAATCGTCCGCAGCTTCAAACTGAGTCTTCGAACTTGTGTCACTGAAAGGGTGGAAGATTTTGGGGTGAGAAATAACCACACGTTCTCAGTAGGGAATGGGAATGCCGTAAAAGTAATGATTAACATGCAAATAATTAACTCCAATATAGCTCTGGGTTGCATCAAGCAACTAATATATATATATATATATATATATATATATCTCTTTATCATATTACTCTTCTCTTTATATCTCTTTACTCTGTTCTAGTTTCTCTTTTCTCTGTATCTCTTTACTCTGCTCTGGTTACTCTGTTCTCTGTGTTTCTCTCTTCTGTTCTGATATCTTTGCTTAACATATGTATTTAAAGCTTATGTAAATTTCGGTATGAATAGTGAGCCTGTTCCAAGTATAGGTTCATTAAGTCTATACTGAAATAGTTTAACTTTTCATATTATACCTAACCATAGTCGCAACTCAAGTACTAACTAAGTTGCCCTAGTTCGTTCGCTAGTCTCTGTCTGTTTTTCTGTTATTAAAACTTTACAGACTTTTCTTTGGTAAATCAAACTCAAAATATTATAATTCCTTTCTTAACTAAATAAAACTCAAGTAATATAATTTTCCAAATTCAAAGCTTCTAAAATAACTTTTCAAGTGAAACCTCATATTTTCATAAAATTTCGGCAACACCTCCCCTAAAACTCGGACCTAGCCACCCTTACGGGTTCCCTCTTTCTCAATATCTCATCAAACCTTTCTCAACAATTGCCACAACAATAAATTCTCAAAAACATTTGATAATAGTATAGAAAATATATTTCTCAAGTTCCATATCCAAGTAATCACCAAAACAACATTGGCAGTCTAATTTCAGTTTTATTTTAAAAATATCAAACAAATTCGGAATTATGCAAACCTTATGTCCACAGGTCCGTCTCAGATTAAGCTTTCTATTAAACCAAAAATCACAATTTTTCGCTGGCTCTAGCTTCGAGAATATAAGTAAAACCGTGACTGCTCTATAGTGCCTTAAAACCAGAAGACAGCAGCAGCGGACAACAGTCGAAATTTCATATAAAATCCAAATTAAATCATACAACCTTAAAAATTAATGTGGTTAAACATAACTTATCCAAATTTATTTCTTAATTGGTTCCAGGGTCATACCAGTTTTAATGAAGGAGTTACGTAGCTTGGAAGTTAAGTAATTTTCTGCTGAAATCTGTTTTACAAATCATTGAACACAACCTCTTCCAAGTCCCATAACTCACTGATTAAAACATGGAAAACCCTGAAATTTAAATCATATATACTAACCATACTCAACTTTCACCTCCAATTGGTTGCATCTCAATATAATTCCAGAATTAAAAATTATAAAGGCTCAAAGTTACTGACTTAGAAAACAAAACCTGATTTTTACTGCATAATACATCTTACTTTAAAAATTCATATCATTAAAACCACAAATTCACCAGATTTGGCATTCCTAATTCAAAAATTTACCATAAATCATAAACTTAATGAAAAAGCCTCAAATTCACCAGTCCAGCATCCTATATCCCAAAGCTTAATCCAGATTTGGTCCCACGTAATTCCGATCATCACAGAATTAGTTATAGATTTTCAAAGTCTCCGGCTTCATTTAAAAGTAATGCAGAAAATCAAGTTTTAAATTTTAACTTTGAAAAATCTTAACTAGTTCTATAGTTAATTGAAACTTCCCAAAATTGAATCCCAACAACAACTTTAATTACAGTTTACTCAGCCTTTACTCTCATATCATTTCGATTATCGTTGAATAACTGATTCACTTCCAAAGTCATCTTTTAATCTCAAAAATCAGATTTTCAGCAACTAGTTCAACATTTTAAGATTCAATCTTCCAATTATTCCTTAAGCCCAACTTCAATTAATCACTAACTAAACCCATTACAATAAACCAACTCAACAGCAATAGTTTCAATTTGACCCATCAAAATACCGAAATCACAATAATCTCTCATCAAACAATTTATAATTCAATCTCACAAAATCAACAAATTCAACCAAAGTTCCAATAAAAAATCTCAATCATTCCAATCATAATTTCAGCCACACAACTCAACTAATTCAGTATAATCACATAGAGTCAGAACTCTTCAACAATTCCATCAATATCAGAGAAAACAATATCAATTACAACTTCAAACACTCACAACAAAGCCCAAAGACATTCACAGCCATAACCTGAATTCAATAATCCAATTGAAGCACTAAAACATCATCAAACTTACTCCAAATTTCACAACCTCAACCATCATCACAATAATCCCAAACCAAACACAAATCTAACTCAGTTCATCAATTATCATTAC
>NC_029792.2:85528492-85616958 GCF_000816755.2 Arachis ipaensis | reverse complement strand
AAAAGGGTGGAAGATTTTGGGGCGAGAACAAACCACACGTTCTCAGTAGGGAATGAGAATGCCGTAAAAGTAATGATTAACATGCAAATAATTAACAAACTCAAGGAAACTATATTTTTATCAAACCTATTTCAAAATACTCTTGGTTTTATTTTATCTAGATAATTACCTCTTTCAAAATCTCTAACTCAAAACAAATTCTAAATATAAAATTGGTCACATTAACCATCTCTCAGCTACATAATCAATTTTCAATCAAAACATCAATTCTTAATCAGTTTAATACATTCACAAACTAATAGTACAAACAAGAGATTTAGTTCAACATGCAAGCAATTCACAACAAGACAAACAACACAATCACAAAGTAATACAAGCAAACACAACCAAATGCAAGTGCACAAACAATATGATGCATGTCTGTCCTAAGCAGGCCATGAGCTCACGTGTCGATTTACACCCTGCAGCCCGACATTGCCTATAAACAAGTCCCAGATATGGTTTCTCTTTGTGTCCTTAGTGCATACGTGTCGGTGGTAAGAATACCACTCCTTCGTGACTACCGGCAGTTGGCGCAAAGCCTGACCCCATAATATACGCACAAGGGGAAACAGTGATCCTCAGTTCGTGGGCGTCCCCGAGATCAATTCACAAACAAAACAATGATCCTCAGTTCGTAGGTTTCCCCGAGATCAACATACAACAACAAACATGATCCTCAGTTCGTGGGTTATACCCGAGATCAATTCATAGCAATACAATGATCCTCAGTTCGTGGGTTACACCCGAGATCAACATATAACAGTTAGTGGGTTATTCCCGTAATCAATGATTATCAATTCGTGGATTTTCCCGCATTTAAAACAAATAAGAATTTATAGGTTTCTCCGAGATCAATGATCATTCAGTTCGTGGGTACTTCCCAAATTTAACTAATTATCAGTTTCACACTCTTGTTCAGTAACTCTTTCTCAAATTTGCTAACTTTCCAAAGACTCGAAAATCATCTTTCTCTTTACTATTCCAACTCAAATGTTATAAATCCACAATCTCCTAAAAGGTAATCCTTTATTTCAAGCCAAAACCATAACTCTTTTCATTTTTGAATCATCTTTATAACAAAATCCTTTTTCTTAAACAAATCAAAATCGAAATATAATTTATTCTGTTCTTAATAAATCAAATAACACATTTTCACAAATCCAAAACATTTAAATCAAAACCTCAATTTTAGATAAATTTCAGCAGCACCTCCCCTAAAATTCGGACTTAGCCACCCTTACGGTTTCCCTCTTTCTCAACAATTCATCTGTCTATTCCCAACCAATATCAAAGTAGCATGATTCTCAATAATCAATTTACCTCAATTCAGTTTAATAACCAATGTAATATTGTCAACATAACCAAGAAGAATAAGAATTTCCAAGAGATCTGTTTGTCAAATAAACATTAACTCGTTCTACAATTTTTAATTTCAATCTTGGTTCATTCAAACTCAATTCAATACTCCACACAAAATTATCCAATCAAATTAGCATATCCAGTAAATAACATTTTCCAAACTAGCTTGCAACAATGTCCATCATCTTCAAATAAATCTTAAGTTAACAACCAAATTAAGAAATCAATGTAACCCGAAATTTAGGTAACAAGCATAGCCTCAAACCAAAATCAACCTCATCAATTAATCACTTACAACAATGAAACCAGCCACAATCACAGCCAAGTCAGAATCAATAAATCATGACACAGAAAACTAGTCTAACCATTACAAAATTATTTATATACTCTTAAAGTTTACTATATTATTTCAGAAAATCAGGTTCTCAAGACAGTTTAATCCCATAAGTTCCAATCCTTCAATAACCACCAAAACCAATCCCAACCAGTCACAAGTCAATTTCACAGCCATTCCGATACATCAGATAACTAAAATCAACAGCAAGCATTTATTCTCAATAATCAGGATACAGTTACAATTCAACCAATTCAGCATAATCACATAAAATCAGAATTTTCAACAATTCTATCAAAATAAGAAAACCAATTTCAATCACAGACTCAATCCAAAATAAACCTTGTCAATTAATCAATCACTCACAACAAGAACACCCAATGACATTCACAGCCACAACCTAAAATCAATAAATTAATTGAAATACTAGGAAATCATCTCAATACCAAACTTAATCCAAATTTCACAACCTCAAATCAAGCTTATTCCTATCAATTAATCATGTTTATGAATTATTTACAATTACTCACTAAACCTCATTGGCATTCATAAGTTAAAACTGTTAATTTTAAAATAAATCCCCTACCTCAATGTCACATTAACAATGCAATCAAACCAAACAGCAGCCTCGGTGACATTTTTTCTTATGAGTTCCCTTCCTCTGGCAACAACACAGTAGCTCGGAACCTACGTAGCAGCATCAGAATCATCAAGAGCAGCTTCAGAAATTGGTTCCTAGCGACTCCAATGGCAGTATCCACGATGGCAGAGACTCCGGTAACTACGAACATCAAAAGCAGAAACAGAATAGAGGACAACAATGAGCAGAGGCAAGGACGGATTACATCAGAATCAAAATAGCAACTTCGGCATTTCAACTAGTACCAGCGGCAGACTTTACTCACGGCGGTGGCGACGAAGGGCACAAACAATGGCACTGGAACGACGGCGATAGAACCCTCACGGTGGTGGCTGTGGATCGGTGGCGACGGGGCCGTGGAACACAGCTCCTTCTCTTCTCGGTGGTGACCCTGACTCTCGCGTTTCTCTCTCTGCTGGCCCTCGATGGCGACGGCTCTAAGGGAGACGACGAGCAAGGACAGCAATGGCTCCTCGAACGATGACGCGTGCGACGGATCCAGCGGCGGTGGGAACAACCGAGACAACGGCGACTGTAGCGGCTCAATGACCCCTCGGGAGCTCCTTCTCCTTTCTCGCGCGATGACGGCAACTGCTCAGTGGAGGCGACAGCGCAGGTGAGACGCGGCAGTGGCCGCGAGCTGGACAGCGCAGAGTGCAACACCCTCTCCTTCTCCGATTCCAAGCTCTCTCTCTTCTCCCTTTCCATTTCTGCCTTTCTTTCTCAGCTATGTGGGTGTTGTATGACTGTTAGGGGAAGGAAGTGTGGCTGACGGCTGTTGCTAAGGAGAGTGGGGGAGGGTTAGGGTTTCTTAATTTAGGAATTAGGGTTTCTGAGGTTGATTTGCGAATTAGGGTTAGAAATTAGAAATTTTATGAAGAAATATGGATAGATATGAATAGATATTTTGATAAAATTGGAGGGTAGAACAATTTTAAAATCAAATGTACTCCGTTAAAAAATATTTAAGAACATTATTTATCAATATATTGGTAAGTTCAATTAATTATTTCTAATTTAAAATATAAAATGAACATATTAATCACATTTTTGTAAAATATAGTTTTAAACTCAATATTCATTATTCAAATCAAATGGTATAATTTTTCATTATTTTTCTATCACCGGAACATTAATTTCAAATTATAAAATAACTAATAATAAAAATTGTACAAAAATATTAATTGACTTAAACTTAAAGTATTTATAAATATCAATTTAATCATTTCTAATAAAATAATTTCTAGGAATTCAAATTAATAACATAATTCATTCAAAATAGAATTTATTTAAATTAAATTATACAATTCTTCTATTTTTTTCAATTATCAAAATTATAATTTCAATTATACCAAATATCTAATAAAGATTATATAAAAATTCTAATTAATTTAAACTTCAATTATCATGAAAATGTATTTAATTACCTTTGGTAAAATAATTTTCTTAAAATAAAGTTATCAACAAATATAATAAATCACAAATAACTAATTATTTAATTTTCAAAAACTAGGGTTGTTACAGCCTGTTTTTTCCTCAAGTGACGTTTCAGATCCGCCCTCAGAGAGGACTAACTGACGTCGAATACTGGCAAGCTTGGATCAGGAAGTGAACGCGTCATTTAACGAAAGAAACTTGAAGCTCATAGTAGCAAAATAAAATAAAATGCAAATAAATAAATTCCAATTAATAACTTTAGCACTCTATTGCAACTCCCCGGTAAAGGCGCCAAAAATTGATGTGGCAAAAATTGTAGAGTTAAGAAATTATTAGAAGAGATATGTTGCAAGTATAGTTCTTAACCAACTAGAAATCCGCTTATTAATTTAGAAGGGTTGTCACAAAATTTAAATTAAAATACTGGGAGTATGAGTCCCAGGTCGTCTCCCAACGAGTTGCAGAGAGATGTGCTATTTTATTAATCAGATGTTTTCAAAAATAGTTTGAGTTGAATAACGGGAAATTAAATTGGAGAATTTATTTAATTTTAAATAAAAACCTTGGCTGAGAGTAGATTAGTTGGAAGCCCTATTCTTGTTGGAGTACTCTCAAGATTAATTGATAATTGAGGGTTGTTCTGTTTAGTTATCCCTTACTAGGTAAGGGAAAGTCAAACAAGTTGGAAAGTTATTTCTATTCACAAGTCCCAATCCGCTTACTTGGAAGGATTGGTGTTAGTGACTAGAGAGCAATCCAACAACAAACCCAATTACAATTTTTCTTTTAAGCATTCCAACACAAGGTCTTCCCTTCAATCAACTCCCATCCAAGTTATGGAACTACTCGCTCATTGTGAATGTAGAATTCATAACATAGGAAAGGGAAATAAAGAAAGACATGATAAATAATAATAAAAAGACCAATTAAAAATAAAAATAGTTCTTATATTAATAAACTCTAAAAATAATCCAATAGTAATTCTGAATAAACAAAGGACGTGGAAGAGTAATAGACAGGTAAAGAAAACAAGCTAGAATGACGAAGTCTTACTGAGGTAATAACTCTTCTCAATATCCCAATGGGAAAAATAATAAAAATAAAATCCTAAGAACTGTGAATGTGTAGAGAGAAAACTTAGAGGAGGAGTAAAACTAGATCTAAAACTGAGAATTGTCTGTAATGAATTGTTGTTCTTCATTTTTCCATGTTCCTTGGCTCTAGTCTGCTTTTCTGGGCCAAAAATTGGGCCAAAACAGGGCCCAAAATTGCCCCCAGCGAATTCTGCAGATTCTGCAGATCGCGCATGTCACACGATCGCATCATTCATGCGGACGTGTCATTCGGCGTTTTGCCTTGCCACGCGTGCGCGTCGTCCACGCCTCCGCGTCACTTGTGCAGTTCCAATCCGTGCGGTCGCGTGAGCCATGCATCCGCGTCACTGCGATTTCCTCTATGTCGCGCGGTCGCGTGAGCCATGTGTCCGCGTCACTTCTCGCTGGTCATCTCCTCAATTTCTTGTGTTCCTTCCATTTTTGCAAGCTTCCTTTCCAATCTCCAACTCATTCATGCCCTCTAAAGCCTGAAACACTTAACACACAGATCACGGCATCTAATGGAATGAAGGAGAATTAAAATACATAATTAAAAGTCTTTAGGAAGAAAATATTCAATCATGTAATAATTTTAGGAAGCAAATATAAATGCATGCCAATCATATGAATAAGTGGGTAAAGAATTGATAAAACCATACAATTAAGCACAATATAAACCATAAAATAGTGGTTTATCAGCACGCGTCCGCGTCGTCCACGCGTGCGCATCGCTGCCTTTTTCTTCAAAACTACATTTTTGTATGTTTCCTTTCTGTCCTCTAAGCCATTCCTACCCTATAAAGCCTGAAATCACTTAACACATAGATCACGACATCGAATGGTAATAAAGGATAATTAAATTTAATATTTTCAAAGTATAGGAAACATGTTTTCACATATATCATAAAATAAGGAAGGAATAGTAAAACCATGCAATTTACATGAATAAGTGGGTGAAGAATTGATAAAAACACTTAATTGAGCACAAGATGAATCATAAAATATGGGTTTATCACCCCTGCATCATAGGGGATATTAACATTGAAAAGGCCTTGTGTGACTTAGGAGCTAGCGTCAATCTCATGTCCCTGACCATGATGAAGAGGATGAAGATTGAGGAAGCCAAGCCAACAAGAATGGCACTCCAATTAGCTGATAGAACCTTCAAGTTCCCACATGGAGTAGTGGAAGACTTGTTGGTGAAAGTGGGAGAATTTATTTTCCCAGCTGACTTTGTTGTGTTGGATATGGAACAACCCCAAGGAACCATGGAGAATTCAATCATGTTGAACCCCAAAGACAGTAAAGAAGTAGAGGCACCAAAACTCGAGTTGAAGACCTTACCACCAAGCTTGAAATATGTATATCTGGGTGACAACAACACCTACCTGGTGATCATCAATTCATGTTTGAGTGAGGAGCAGGAGGAAGAACTTATCCAAGTGCTGAAACAGCACAAGGACGCCATAGGCTAGACACTTGCAGACTTAAAAGGAATCAGCCCTTCAATGTGCATGCATAAGATACTACTTGAAGAAGGTGCTAAGCCCTTGAGACGGTAACAAAGAAGGCTGAATCCAACCATGAATAAAGTGGTCCAAAAAGAAGTATTAAAGTTGTGGCAAGCAGGGGTGATCTACTCCATCTCAGACAGCCCTTGGGTAAACCCAGTGCATGTAGTCCCAAAGAAAAGAGGGGTCACTGTTGTACCGAATGAGAAGAATGAGCTGATACCTACAAGAACGGTGACCATTGATTATAGGAGGCATAATGAGGCCACCAGGAAGGATCACTTCCCCCTACCTTTCATGGATTAGATGCTTGAAAGATTGGTTGGACATGAGTATTACTGCTTCTTGGACGGTTATTCGGGCTATAAGAAGAAAACTTCGTTTACTTGCCCATATGGTATTTTTGCTTATAGAAGAATGCCCTTTGGATTGTGCAATGCACCTGCAACATTCCAAAGGTGCATGCTTTCCATATTTTCAAACATGATTGAAAGATTCATTGATGTGTTTATGGATGACTTTTCTGTATTTAATAACTCATATTCTAATTGCTTACACCACTTAGCCTTGGTGCTAAAGGGATGCCAAGAGACCAACCTTGTTTTGAACTGGGAGAAATGCCATTTCATGGTTACAGAGGGGGTGGCCCTTGGTCATGAGATCTCCAAAAGGGGCATAGAGGTGGACAAGGCTAAGGTGGAGGTGATTGAAAAGCTACCCCCACCTTGCAATGTCAAGGCAATTAAAAGTTTTCTAGGACATGCTGACTTCTATAGGAGATTCATTAGAGACTTTTCCAAGGTTGCCAAACCTTTGAGCAACCTACTAGTCTCTAATGTACCTTTTGTTTTTTATGATGAATTCATGATATCTTTTAAGGAACTTAAAAACAAACTCTC
This sequence comes from Arachis ipaensis, assembly GCF_000816755.2. NCBI lineage: Eukaryota > Viridiplantae > Streptophyta > Magnoliopsida > Fabales > Fabaceae > Arachis > Arachis ipaensis. The sequence continues at coordinate 85,609,642 of NC_029792.2, read as the reverse complement.
CTCTGCACCTATCATAGCACCACCATGCTGGGATTACCTTTTGAGCTGATGTGTGATGCATCAGATTTTGCTGTGGGTGCTGTTTTAGGACAGAGAAGGGATAAATTGGTACATGTCATTTATTATGCTAGCAAGGTTCTTAATGAGAATCAAAGGAATTACTTGCCATTGTCTTTGCTTTTGATAAATTTAGATCATATCTTATTGGTTCTAAAGTAATTGTATTCACTGATCATGCATCACTCAAATACTTGCTCACCAAACAAGATTCCAAGCCCAAACTAATAAGATGGATTCTGCTGCTCGAAGAGTTTGACATTGAAATTAAAGATAGGAGTGGAGCAGAGAACAAAGTGGCTGACCACCTCTCAAGAATACCACAAGAAGAAGTTGGGGCACACCAAGTTACAGTAAATGAAAGCTTCCCTGATGAGCAGTTGATAATAATACAAGAGGCCCCTTGGTTTGCTGACATAACCAACATCAAGGCTATTGGGGAACCACCAACTAACATCAACAAGCATATGAGGAATAAGCTAGGCAAGGACGCTAAACACTATATTTGGGATGAACCCAATTTATTCAAAAAGTGTGCTGATGGAATCTTGAGAAGGTGTATTTCCAATGAGGAAGGGCAAGAAGTGTTTTGGCAATGTCATGGATCTGCATATGGAGACCATTTTAGTAGGGATAGAACTGTAGCCAAGGTGCTACAATGTGGATTCTACTGGCCAACCATCTTCAAGGATGCAAAAGAATTGGTGACAAGATGTGATGAATGTCAAAGGGCTGGCAATTTCTCCAAGAGAAATGAGATGCCACAGAGGTTCATAATGGAGTTAGAATTGTTTGATGTATGGGGAATTAATTTTGTGGGACCCTTCCCATCCTCATACTCAAACAGTTATATATTGGTGGCTGTGGATTATGTATCAAAGTGGGTAGAAGCCATAGCCACTCCAACAAATGATAACAAAGTTATAATGAGCTTTTTGAGAAAGAACATCTTCAGCAGATTTGGGGTGCCTAGAGCCCTCATCAGTGATGGAGGGACACACTTCTACAACAGGCAACTTGAAGCACTCTTTTCCAAGTATGGAGTCATGCACAAGGTGGAAACCCCATATCACCCACAGACCAACGGGCAAGCAGAGATCTCAAACAGAGAGCTTAAAAGAATTCTTGAAAAAACTGTTGGAAGCTCAAGAAAGGATTGGTCTAAGAAGCTGGATGATGCATTACGGGCCTACAGGACAGCCTTCAAAACACCTATTGGAATGTCTCTATACCAATTGGTGTTTGGTAAGGCTTGTCACTTACCAGTTGAGTTTGAACATAGAGCATTTTGGGTTCTAAAAATGTTGAACTTTGATGAACAAGCTACTAGAGAAAGGAGGCTTATGCAGCTAAATGAGCTGGAGGAGTTTAGGAATAAGGCATATGAGAGTACAAAGATCTACAAAGAGAATGCAAAAAGGTGGCATGATCAGAAGATAGCAAGGAGGGAGTGAAGAGAGGAAGATTGACTGTTTAGAATTCAGAATAAATTCTCGTTGTAAGTATAGTTTCTAAACCAAGCAATCAACCTTTCTTACAAAAGTTTTGGTTGTCACAAGTAACAAACCCCTAAATAAATTGATAACCAAAGTATTTAAACCTCGGGTCGTCTTCTCAAGGAACTGCAGGGAAGTATGTTCTTATTATTGGTTATGAGTTTTGTAAATTGGAGTTTTGAAAGTAAGGAACAAGTAATTTAAATGTCAAATAAAATAAATAAATAACTGTAAAACAAACTTTTGGTAAGGTATGAGAATTTGGAAGTCCTATCCTAGTTATCCTTATCAATGGTGATGAGAATTGAGTTTTAATCCCACTTAGTTAGCCTTTACTAAAGTAAAGGAAGGTCAAGTGACTAATTAGTTTGATCCTCAGGTCCTAGTTAATTCCTAAGAAAGAACTAGAGTTATTAGAGTTTAATTCAATTAGCAAAAACAACAATTATCAATCACGTTGAGTTTGACAACTCATGAGTTACCAATTACTTAACCAAAGCCAAAAGGGGGAAAGTAAACTTACTCGAATAAAAATGTCTTCAGATTGGAAGCAACAGTAACATAAATAAAAGAAAGCAATCATAAACTGAAATACTTCAAATAAGATTAATTAAGAGAGTCATATGTAACTTGGAAGAGTTCATAAATTAAATTGTCAAAGTAATTAAAAAGGGAACATTGAACCTGATAAAGAGTTGGAATACTCACTTGAAATAATAAGAAATCCTAATCCTAAAACCTAAGAGAGAGGAGAGAACCTCTCCTTCTAAAAACTACATCTAAACTATGAAAATGGAATAATTGGAGCTCTCCTTTCGAATGGATGCATTCTCCCACTTTATAACCTCTAATATGTGCCTTCTGGACTTGGATCTGGGCCAAAAAGGGCTTCAGAAATCGCTGGGAGCGTTTTCTGTAATTTTTGGTGTGTGGCGTCTGTCACGCGTCCGCGTGGGTCACGTGGTCGCGTCATCTGGAGTTTTCCTTGTCACGCGTTCGCCTCGGTCATGCGTCTACGTCATCTGTGTTCTGCTTAAGGCGCGTGTCCGCGTCAGTCACACGTTCGCGTCGCTGTCTTTTCGTGCTGGGCACGCGGTCGCGTCGTCCATGCGTTCGCATCGCTGCCAGTTTCTTTAAAAACTCCATTTTGTGCTTTCCTTCTATTTTTGTATGTTTCCTTTCCATCCTTTAAGTCATTCCTGCCTTAGAAGATCTGAAACTTCTCAACACACAAATCACGGTATCAAATGGTAATAAAGGGTAGTTAAAATAAATAATTTTTAAAGCATAGGAAACATGTATTTCACATATATCACATAATAAGGAAGGGAAAGTAAAACCATGCAATTTACATGAATAAGTGAGTGAAGGATTGAATAAATCACCTAAATTGAGCACAATACATATCATAAAATATGGGTTTATCAGGGAGTTCACTGAAGGGCAAAAGGTGCTACTGTATAATTCGAGACTCAAGTTCTTCCCTGGGAAGCTTAAGTCTCGATGGTCAGGCCCCTTCACCATCCTCAATGTATCCCCCTATGGCCATGTAGAGCTCATGGATGACAAAACACAAAGGACCTTCACTGTGAATGGCCATAGACTCAAGCATTACCTAGGGACTCACTGAATGAGAAGAGAGTGAGCTATAACCTCAGCTAACAAAGGAAGAATGTCAAGCTAATGACGATAAAAAAGCGCTAGTTGGGAGGCACCCCAACACTTTATATCCTTTTGATTTATTGCTTTCTTATAAGTAGTTAAAATTTGCCTATTTAGATAGTTTGAGTTTGAGTTGAAAATTTATGTTTTCTTGCCTTCTGTAGATAGTGGATTAAGAATTTTATTTTCTGTTTTGGTAGTTAGAAGACCCGTATATTTTGTTTTCTTTTAGTCCAAAAATGCAATTTGATGAATACCTGTACTAATGACGAGCTATTGGGCTGAGAGCTAGCTAAAAAGCTATGTTTGGTGTGGCCACCAATTTACTTAATCTAGGCTTACCACCTTTGAACAAATCATATCTGAAGGTAAGCCCAGAGATTAAGTTTGGTGTGGCCACCAATTTACTTAATCTAGGCTTACTAATCTTGAACAAATTATGATTAAAGGTAAGCCCAGAGATTAAGTTTGGTGTGGCCACCACCATACACCACCATCTAGCAAAGCCCAATACTACTAAATCTAAAAGCATTTAATATATTGGGGAGAGCATAAACGTGAAACGTGGTTTAAATGTGTTCAATATAGGATGAAAGCAAAAGTATATGAAAAGATTGGAATTATTCTGCTTTTATGAACACATTAAAAACCCAATGATAAACCCAATTTATCATGATGCAATAGGATTAAGTTTGGTGTCCCTAAAGGACACCCATCAGTTGCGAATTCAGCCATCCATATCAAAGAGGAATGTGGAGGATTCTTTTGTCATTACTAATGAGATTTCAGTTTTATTTTTAGGAGAGAGAATGGGACCCACATGATTGATAGCATATAAAGCAAAGAGGTCAAAGTGTACTTGCACTTTGGAACTCAAAACATGCAGGGAGAGAAGTGGGATAAGTATTGGCGCCTCTTCCCACGCTAGGCGCCACTCCCCAAGTGGGAAAACATTGAATTCCTTTACTTCCCACCATTCGAACCCCACTTTACACACCTATATAAACCCCTACTTTTCCCAGCTCTCCCCACACTTCAAACCCCATCCTACAGACGAAAAGACTCCACAAAGGCTTTCTTCTTTTTCCCTTACCTATCTTTCACTACCCCCCTACCTTTTTCTTGATCGGGACGATCAAGCTCTAAGTTTGGTGTTGGAGCAAAACATTGTTTTGCTTGCTCTCTTTTCAAACCTTCCCCATCACCATCTCCAAACCTTTAAGCACACCATCAACCCAATGGCACCACCAAAAACTTCAACAGCACCAAAGAAAAAGAAAGACTAAGGAACCAACTTCTAGATCCTCAAGCTTAGTTTTCAATGAGTACAAGTTTCTTTCCTCATTTAACCAAAACCAGTTTTATGGTTGGGTGAGTGAGAGGGGGATCATCCCAGAGGTCAGTTTTCAGCTGGGGAGGAATGAGCACCCTGAGATCAACAGGGAGATAAACAATAGAGGCTGGGCACTCTTGTGCAACCCACCAAGGAAGGTAGTGGAAAGCTTGGTGAGAGAGTTCTATGCTAATGCCGTGCCTCAGCCAGGACAACCCTATGGCTATCTGTATATATGCAAGAGGGAAGTCCATTGATTACAACCACACTAACATAGAGAGGACGCTGATGGTGAAGCAGACAACCTCCACCCGGAGCTATGAGGAGAGAATGAAGCAATAAGAACCAGGATTTGATGAAATCCTAAATAAAATCTGTGTTTTGAATGTGCAGTGGATAAATGACAAGGATGGGAGGCCCAACCAACTGAGAAGAAGAGACTTGAACCCCCAAGCTAGAGGGTGGCTGGATTTTGTGAGGAGATCCCTAATCCCTACATCCAAAACTTCGAAGGTGACCAAAGAGAGAGCTGTGCTCATATACAGCATTATGAAAGGTGAGAATGTCAATGTTGGGTAATTGATTGCCAACAACATCAACAAAATTCTGAAAAGCACCAAAGATAGCTCAAGGTTGGCATTCCCCAGCATCATCCAAAGGCTGTGTGATGAAGCAGGGGTGGAGAGGATAATTGATGAAGTGCTAGTGGAGCAAGAAAAGCCCATAACTGCCAAAAAGATGGCCAAAGTGGTGGCTATCAACCCACTTCAAAAGGCCAGGGAGCATAGAGCTTATGCTCATGAGCCACATAAGCAACAACAACAAGAGGAAGAAGAAGCAGAGGGGCAACCACCTTTTCTAGAACTCCAACCACCACTGATGACATGTCACCATGTCATGTTTTTCTATGCTTTTTCATACAAGAAATTAATGATTTGTGTTTAAATATTGAATGCTTTTGTGCTTAAATGGTATATTTTCTTGATCTTTTGATTTTATAAATTTTGTAGGAAATAAGAAGAAAAAGAAGCACAAAATAAGCTAAAAAGGAGAAAAAAAGAGCTTTGGGGAACACTTTGAAGTTGGAGTACACTTTGGAGCCTTAGGCCACGCTTCTAAAGCGTGGCCCATGACCAAATTAAAGGAAAATAGGGAATCAGCATACAATGCTGCGCTCACTTAGTGAGCTGAGCGCTACAAGAGTGAAAAATGTGCTTGGAGTCAAGAAATTTCGCTAAGTTAAAATCTGGGCGTTCACAGCATGACCATGCCTTCTTCAAAGGGCTATAACTTGAGCTACAGATGTCTGATTGATGTGCTTCCAGTTGCGTTGGAAAGCTGACATTCAGAGCTTTCCAACAATGTATGGAAATCCATATTTGGCGTGAAATTGAAGCACGAACGAATTGCATCTTTAAGGGCTAAAAACAAGCAAAAAAATCAGCCAATGCTTCCACCAAGGCTCGAAGCTGGAACCTCACTCCAAGGCAAAGTAGCGCTCGCTTAGAGAGTGCTGTGCTCTCGATAATGCTCACTTTGTGAGCTGAGCTTCGTCTTTCCTTTCCTTGTTTCTTGGCCTCATATTGGGCTCAGCTCATAAAGTGAGCTGAGCGCTACCCATGGGCATCACACAAGCAATTTTGACACGGGCAGGGAGTGGAGCGCGCAAATTTGACACGGTCTAGGGGCACAAGGCACGCAACAATCTTGCACCAAGGCACCAATGCTCGGCTCACAAAGTGAGCTGAGCATCCCCCTGGAAGCAAATTTCACATGGGCCAAAATTCAACCAAAATTTCATTTAAATTCAATTCCTCTCCAAATTGAATCAAGGCCAACGAAACCCATTTCTCCTAAACTCCAAAGCAAGCAAAGCCCACATCATCACTCAATGGCACAAGGATTAGATAGATTAGGAATTTCATTTAATTGTAATTTATTTTTCATTTTATTTTTCATTTTCATTTTGTAAAGCCTATATAAAGGCATCATTTTCATCTTTGTAGAGAAGACCCCATGAGAGCTCCATTGGAGGGTATAGGGGCTGGCTCCATTTGAGAACTCTCTCCTTAGTTTTCATTTTTGCTTTGAATTTTGGGTGGAGAATTGAAGAAATTCTGTTTCAATCTCACCTTGAATTCTCTCTTGTTCTTTTACTGCATAATTCAAATTTCATTTGCTGTTTTAAATCTTCTTCTTCTGCAATCTGTTCTTTTACTTTTCTGCAATTATTCTCTTGTTGGATCAAGGAAGGACTTGAGATCTAGACTTGTTTTCTTGTCTCTTTGATTTCCTGAGATCTTCAACCACTTTTAAATTGCTGCAAATTAAGCATTGCTTTCTGTTTTTTTAATTCTTCAAGCACTTTTGTTTAAAATCTGCTGCATTTGATTTCACATTCTGGTTCTCGGATTGATTGCTCTCTGATCTCCTTGTTCCCAATTTACTTTTCTGCACTTTTGTTCCTCTGCACTTTACAGTTGAGTTGTTGTGATCTTGATTTATTCTTCCTGCAATTTAAATTTCCAGTTGCTTGATCTATTGCTTTCTTTAATTTTCAGCACCCACTCCCCTTTATATTTCATGCAATTTACATTTCTTGTCATTTAAGATTCTTGCAATTTACATTTCTTGCTCTTTAAGTTTTCTGCCCATTTACTTTCTGCAATTTATAATTCCTTGTCATTTACTTTCTGTTGCTTAAAGTTTCACCCAATTTCACTTAAATGTTAGCTTGACTAAACTAATCACCCACTAAAGTTGCTTGATCCATCAATCCCTGTGGGATTGACCTCACTCTAAGTGAGTTTTACTACTTGATGCGACCCGGTACACTTGCCGGTTAGTTTTGTGTGTCTGGGATTCGTTTTCCGAAAATACACATCAACCACCATATCAGCAATACCAACCATTTCCAGAGGGATTCAATTGGGAACAATTGCAAGGAGATGTACACCAAATGAAGGAAGACCTATACCATCTAAGGGAGGATGTCAACCAATTCAAGGATAATCAACAACAACAATAGAACCAAGTGAATCAGAGCATACAACAACTCCAAGGGAGTTGGAAGCACATGAGGAAGGAGCAGCAGGAACAGTGTGAATCAGAGCATACAACAACTCCAAGGGAGTTGGGAGCACATGAGAAAAGAGCAGCAGGAACAGTTTGATTGGGGAGAGGTGCAAAGTGTACTTGATAAAATCGTAGAGCAAGGTAAATGGCAACAGAGGTATGATGCTAGAACCATTTCAAGGAGGCAATATGATATCAACGCACAAGCGAAACTGAATCACTTGTGTAAATGCTGTGGCCTCTCTAAACCCAGGATACCCAACATTCATGCAAGGGATGGAGGATTTAAGTGCAAGACAAGAAGAAATTCTGGCCAAGCATAAGAAGGATGAAAGAAACTACATGAGAAGGCTAGGATTTTGGAAGCCTAAGGACAAGAAAGCACAAGAAAGTAGTAAGCAATAAAGACCCAAGGCTCTGAGCATCAACTACTAGGAAGGAAAGAAGCATTAAGAAGCTCCCAAGAGTTAGAGAACCTAGTAGATTCTTGTGGTGAAGATGTGTCAAGAAGAGGCCTGGGCAAGTAAATTCTTAGGGGTGTTTCAACACCTAGTACCCTAAAGCCATCTGGTTTGGGAGTGCTAATTGAAAGCCAAATTAAAGGGTTGTCTTGAGACAAAACACTTAGAAGCATGGCCAATAAATAGAAAAGAAAGAACAACCAAAAAGAAAATGAAATAACTCTTGCAACTTCAAGGTGACAATCAATAAAAGAGGACCCCTAAAGCTTATACTTGAAGGAACCCTCAAGGATCTATGAACCTTTGTGACATTGAAATAAAATTATTCATGCATGTGTTAAGCACTTAGTCCTAATCTTAGTCATGTTTGCATCTATTCAAGGTCAAAGTCTCAAGTCATAAAAAGGGGCTACTCACACTAGTTTGCTTGGGACAAGCAAAGCTTAATTTTGGTGTTGTGATGACTTGCATCATCTACCCTTTTTTCCTGCATAAAAAGGACCATAAAAGGGCATAATCTCATTAAATCATTGCAATTCAGGCATCAATTGATAAACATTACAGTACATTGCTTTGAAATGAGTTTGTGCTGAATTTCAGGAGAAAAAGACATCAAAAAGGGGAAGAAAACAACAAAACAAGCTGGGTGTGCGAAACGGGCGTGCCACTTAAAGCAAACACCACAAAATTGCACTGGCATGGGACGCCAGGAGCTGGGCGTGGCACGTCAGTACTAAAGTCCAGAGAGGATCCCCCAAGCATACACATGGGCGTGCCACGCCAGGAGTTGGGCATGGCACGCCAGTACAACTTTCCAGAGAGCAACAATGAAGGCCACCAAAGGGGGCGTGGCACGCGAGGCTGGGTGTGGCACGCCAAACCCACCACATGAGCCATGGGCGTGCCACTTAGTGTCAAAGGCGTGGCACGCCAGCTTAAAAATAACTTGGGCGTGCCACTTGAGGAACCAGGCGTGGCACGCCAAGCTAAGAAGGACAGAAATGAATGGGCGTGCCACTTGAGCAGCTTGGCGTGGCATGCTGGTACAAAATTCCAGAGAGAAAGTTGAAGGTTAAAAAGGCTGGGCGTGCCACTTGAGCAGCAATGCGTGGCACACCAAGCTTCCACCCTTACTTGGGCATGCCACTTGAGCATCTGGGCGTGGCACACCAAGGTACAAAGAAGGCCAAAGCAAAGGTTGGGCGTCGTACTTGGTGTCGAAGGCGTGGCACGCCAGCTCAAGATCCTTACCTGGGCGTGCAACTTGAATGCTAGGCATAGCACGCCAGCTACTGGAACCAAGGCAAATGTTGAGCGTGGCACACCAACACCTGGGCGTGGGACGCTAGTTATACTATCCAGAGAAGGAGAAACAAGGCCAACCATATGGGCGTGCCACTTGGTATCGAAGGCGTGGCACGCCAGCTTTAAAAATCAACTGGGCGTGCCACTTGAGTTCCAGGCATGGCACGCCACCATCACTAATCACCTAAGAGAAGACCTAGGCGTGCCACTTGAGTTCTGGGCGTGGCACGCCAAGCAGAGGAGCCAAGCATATGAAGGGCGTGGCACGCCAGACCCTGGGCGTGTCACGTTAGTTCAACTTTCCAGAGACAGAGACCAAGCACAAAGCATGGGCATGGCACACCAAACCTTAGGCGTGCCATGCTAGTTCAAATTTTCAGAGGCTAATGATGAGAGGAAAAGGCCGGGGCTTGCCACTTGGGCTCGAAAGCGTGGCTCACCAGGCTAACCAAGGCTTTAAAAATGCCTGGGCGTGCCACTTGGGCTCGAAGGCATGAAACGCCAGGCTACCCAAGGCTTAAAAGAAACCTGGGCGTGCCACTTGGGCTCGAAGGCGTGGCACGCCAGGGTGGTCAGTGAAGGGAGGCATGCAACTTGAGGAATAGGCGTGGCACGCCAAGGCAGAATCAGAGTAGGGCGTGGCACACCACTGAAGCGCCCATCACACGCCAGCTGTGAGATCATGTTTTATGAGTTTCTTTTCCCTCCAAAATATAATTTTACTTTCACTTTTGTATTTTTCTTTATTTGCTATTGCTAGGAGTAGTATATATATCCATTGGAAGTACTGAAAAAGGGATTAAGCAGTTGAGCTATTAGTTGAAGCATAGTTAGATTCACTTTTTCCATCTTTTACTTTTTCTTGAGCTATGATTTGCTAAATTCCCTCTCATTGAGAGAGGGAGCTCTATTGTACTTGATGGATTAATGATAGTGAATTTCTTCTTCTCTTCATCTTCTCTTTGATTTGCTAGAAGGAATTTCGTTCTTCATGCTAGTGTTTAATCACTTTGGAAAAGGGGTTGAATGCAAAATGGGTTTCATGGGAACCTTGGAAAAGGAAACATGAAATCATGCTAGAAATCCCTTCTCACACTTGAGTAGGATCTAGGTTTTGGTGTTTGGATATGGTGACATAAAATCCTGCCTCTACTTGGACCTATGATGATGTGTGGTATAATCAGGAACCAAGCATATCTCTCTTCATGAGCAATTAGACCATGTAATTGGCTATTGATCAAGATCTGAGAGAGTGAGTCACCAAGGAATTAGGGCTCAATCAATCATGATTGCCAAGAGGTCAATGAGTTGCATGATTGAAGAAGATATGAGCTGGATTTGATCCCAAGAGACAACATCTCCTGATCTCAATGAATTCCCCTATTCTTATCTTCGACTTTCTTTATAGCTTTCTTTACATTCTATAATTTCCCCCACTCCCATTTACTATTAAGTCATTTAAGTTTCTGCTCTTTAATTTTGTTGCCATTTTCAATTCTTCTGTTTACTGCTTTCTTTTACCTTTGAGTCATTTATATTTCTGCACATTAATAATTCTGTAATCACAATCTATTCTGCTTAGCTTGACTAATTCACCAATTGATTAAAGTTGCTCAAATCTACCAATCTCTGTGGATACGATCCCACTCCACTGTGGGTTATTACTTGACGATAATTTTGGTGCGCTTGCCAAAAGAACGGATTCACAAATTTTATAATGGGGTGTGAATTCTACTCATCAGTTCTCTCTTTACTTTCTTCCTTTCACTAGTTGCATTCCCTTACTCTTCCTCTTAGTTAGTTCTCATTCATGTTTTGTTTGTTTGTTGGATTTTCTTTCTTTCTTTTTATTTTTTCTTTTGGTTGTTAAAAATGAGGATTACTCTTGCATTGATGAGTTGGATTTCCTTAATTGCTTTCCCTTGCAATGTGTGGTATGCTATGATGATTGATGATGCTTTATGGGATGTTACATTGTCACCCTTCTCTAATTTATGTCATAATAAGGGATGCACACCAAGTGTTTGATGGAAGGCATACATGACTTTTTGAGTTAAATTTGGCTTAGTGTCTTCCACTTAGTGCTCTTTCTCATTCACTTGCTTGTTCATATGAGCATTGAGCTTAGTACTCTTCTTGCTTCATTTCCACATGCTCATCCCTTAACACTTACTTCTTGTTATTGATGCTGAGAGTGTATGCTTCTCATGCTTCTTGTTTGCATGCCTATACCACTCCTACATCCCATGCTAGTGATTGGCCATGATTTTCATTGTTGGCTTAGTTACATGTTGTAGCTGTCATGTATCTAAGTCACTTATTCTCTTACGCTTTATCACTTGCATGATTATTATTTTTTGGTGCTTCTTTAAGTTTAATTTTGCCACCTTTCCCTCTTTTCTAGGATGGTTATTAAGAAAGACAAGGGAAAGGTATCCAAGAAGGCACCCCCACGGTTTGCTAGCAAAGCACACCAAGTGCCTAGCGCCAAGCCCCTCCTCAATAAGACAAGGAGCGTTGCTAACATTGATGTTTTGGAAAAGGACAACCCGGCAAGGGATCCGAACAAGTTTCCCAACCGCAATTGCGAACTTGTCTACCCCTTGATCAAAGAAAGGAACTATCATGCGGAGCCTCTTCTAGCCCCTCCGGTTCATATCATTTCCCTTGTGATGCCCTGCATCGAGTGGCGGCAATGGGAGTTCCTATTGAGGAAGCCACGGGAAGCAAACTTGTCCTGGGTGGTATTTGTGCGTCGAAGACAAGTTCCCGTCACAGAGGAGGCCATTCAAAGTGTGCTTAAAACCGGACCGTTAGCGGAAGTAATTGATGCATATCAAGAGATTTTGTCGGCACGATGCGAATATGAGTTTGATTAGGATGCCATCCTCAAGGTCATTGCTATACCCGAATCATTCTGGATTCGAAGGAGGATGAGACCTCGGCCCAAGGGCATCACCGCACGTTTTATCACCAGGGAGGCTCAGCCGTGGGCCCAAATTCTAGCCTATTATGTGCTCCCAAGTACCCATGGCTCATCTATCACTGCCGAGTTAGCCTTGTTGGTTTGGTGTGTCCTCACAGAGAGGCCGGTGCATATTCCCCGTCTCATTCGCCAAGCTATGGGCCGCATACACGCTAAGGGGAACCTACCCTTTCCCGCTCTAGTGACCGACTTAGTTGCCGCAGCCGGTGTTCCCCGAGAGACCAAGGATCAGAGGGCCATGATCCCGATAGATGGTGATGTTGTTCCAAACGGGAGATATCTCTACCCTCCGGCAGACACAGAGGATCTGAACTTAGCCATCCCCATGAGCATTCCCACCACCTCAACCGTACCACCAAAATCATCCTTGCAACGCATAGAGGACCTCCACAAGAAGCTCGATCGTTATGAGCGGCGTAACCAACACCGATACACTTTTATCAAGAAGCTTCTAAGTTGCTTAGCACCACCTATGGAAGAACCGGATATTTCCACGTCCACTGGCACCGATAATGAAGATAGCGATAATGGAGAAGATGATGGATGTGGTGCACGAAATTGTGATTCACACTTTTCAGAACTCCGCACAACTAACCAGCAAGTGCACTGGGTTGTCCAAGTAATACCTTACGTGAGTAAGGGTCGATCCCACGGAGATTGTCGGCTTGAAGCAAGCTATGGTCATCTTGTAAATCTCAGTCAGGCGGATTTAAATGGTTATGAGGTTTTGATAATTAAAGGATAAATAAAACATAAAATAAAATAAAGATACTTATGTGTATCATTGGTGAGAATTAAATTTTTTATGCTAAGCTTGTTTGAAGAATGTAATTTGGAACATGGATTTTGAGCTAAGAACAAAAGCGAGTCTTGAGCCTAATTGTGTGGCTACATCTTCTAGCCACTTACCTTCCTTCTTGTGTGCGTTGTTCTCTCTCTATGATTGTGATCCTTAATTTGTTTGACTCTATATGTCCATTATTATATGTATGAATGTATGTACATGATTGAGGCTATCAATTCACTCAGCCACTTACCCAAATGACCTTACCTTATAACAACCTTTGCAACCAACTTTAAGCCTACGCTTAACCCACTTATTCTTAATTTTAGCACATTACAAACCAAAAGCGAAAAACCATGAATGTCCTTATTTGAATTCTTGAATAGCTAAGGGTAGAGTGTGTGTCATTCAAGTGTGGGGAAACAGGGGGGACATAGGTTGAGGTAAGAGCATGTTGTTGTTTTTGTTAAAAAATATTGGGAAGTGGATACATACTCATGTATTGATTAAGAGTATAGACCTTATGCATTGATGTTCTTGTATATAGTTTGGAATAAAAATGAGAAAAAAACAAAAGGAAAAAAATATATAAAACAAAAGAAAACAAAAAGAAAGAGAAAATAAAAGAAAAAAAGATAACTAATAAAAGGGGACAAATGCCCCAAAGTTCGACCTAAAAACAAATTAATGCATATGTATAATGATCAAAATTAAATGCATGAGTAAGTGAAAGAGTGAGGAATGGGTAGTTAGGTTAGTACATAATTGTATAGGATGTTATATAGGTTAGGTGGGGAGCTTAAGTTAATCAAAGGATTCAATTTTTAGCCCACTTAGCCAAATATATAACCCTACCTTAACCCTAACCCCGTTACAACCTAAGGAAAGACCTCATGATATATGTATGAATGCATAGAACAATTGTTGATTGTTAGAGGAAGAACAAATTTTGGAAGAGCATGAAGTAGGGGAGAATTGAGTGATCAACCCTATACACCGAGCGAATAGAGTGCAAACACTTCCGGTGAGGGGTTCAAAGCTCAATTCCTTGTTCCCGGCTCTTGCGAGCGTTCTTCATGCAATCTATGCATATTTCACTTTGATGAATAAAATTGGTAGAGTTCATGCATCGCCATCCTCTTGCCCTATGTGCATATATACATGTGTTCTAGGAAGATTGAATTGCTCTTGACGAAGTAGATAATAGCATACACCCTAGTTGAATTCATGTAAGTAGATAGCATCCCACGAGTCTCACTCTCTTGTGATCCTTTGATCTTTTGATTTCCTTTAGCATGAGGACATGCTATACCTTAAGTGTGGGGAGGCAAAACATGCTTTCCTTTCCCCATTTTGCTTCATAGATGAAAACATGCTTCTTTTGCATCAAAATTGATATACTGTAATCCTCCTCTATTACCATTCGATGCCGTGATCGGTTTATTAAGTGGTTTCAGAAGTTATAGGACAAAAATCGCCAAGAGGAGTGAAGGAAACATGCATGAATAGAAGGAGCATGGAATAAATTAGAGTTTCGGAATTTGGACATGGGCGTGCACGCACACCGTACGCGTACGCGCGGATGTGCACCCCCAGAGCCGGCATAGTGGAGCCGAACGAGAAGCCGGCGCGTTTATATGGCTGGGCCAGAAATCCTTGGACGCGCGCGTGCACTGTGTGCCTGCGCGCACACTCGCAAAAAGCCCTAGGGGCGCGTACGCGTACTGTGCGCGTACACGCCGATGGGCGCATGTGATTTTTTAAGAAGAAAATATGACCAACAATTTCAGGCAGTTGCAGGCCCTATTTTGGGGCAGAATTCTAGAGGAAAAGCTTAAGAAGACCAAGGATTAGGGGGGTTGGGAAAATTAGTCATAATTCTAGATATTTTGGGTAGTTAGTTACATTTTGCTTTTAGAGAGAGAAACTCCAACTTCTCTCTAGGATTTTACTCTCTCCATTGCAATTCTCCTTTGATTTCTTGGTGAGATCCATTGCTAATTCACTTTTACTTTGATACAAGTTGTAGATCTATTCTTCTTCTACTCTCAATTAATGTTCTTTTGATTCTATCTGTTGGATCTAGATTTGTGACTTTGTTACTTATAAACTTTGGTTAATGAATTGAAGAATTTCATTCAATTGCTTGATTGCTGATGATTACTTGGATTAGATAGCTTTAATTCAATTCTTTTCTCTCAATTACATCATGTCTTCTATGATTGCCTACCAATTATTTGTGATAATGACAACCCTAGCTATGGAGTAGATTTCTCTTACTTGGCTTAGGGGTTGAGTTGTTGGAGACACTTGAGTAGTGGATATCAATTGTTGATTAGGAATTGAGAATTGCTAATTAACTTGGAGTACACTAAAGCTAGACTTCCTTAGCATGAGACTAGGACTTGTGACTCAAGTTAGTTACTCTCACTTGAAGCAATAATCAATTCTTATCACAATTGGAGGAAGCTATAATGATGGAACTTCCAATGCTCACCCTTAGCCAAAGCTTTTATCTCAATTAATTGTTAGTTACTTTTGTTAGCTTGAATTCTTGTATCAACTCTCAAAACCACAAAAGACTTCCTAATAAATGATGTGCATTCTAAGTCAAATCCTAGAGAGAACGACCCGGGATCAATACTCTCGGTCATAGATTTTAGAATTGTTTGATTCGATATTTGCGTGTCAGTTATACTATACTCACGATTGGATTCATTGCTAATTTCTAATCTGGCAAAAGAATATTCCGTTCATCAAAATGCGGCTGTTGCCGGGGACTTGCTTATGTGTGCCATTTAATTGGTTACTGTAAATATCTTAATATGTGGATACTTGCATTTCTCTCTTGATTGTTTGTTTGCTTGATTGTTAGTTAGGATTAATCTTTGCTTAAGTACTACTTGATGTCATGAGCTTCTTATCTCCTTCATTGTATGACGCATTCACTACCGAATCCGATCTTAGCACCATTTGATTCGGAAATCGAAAGAACTTTGCTTCATATTAGGCAAGTTCGGAGGTGGTTAGACTTTGAGGAAGGTGAAAAGGTTTTTACCAATTCACAAACCATATCACCGTCATCCAACGAAGGCGCTAATTACTCTTCCGTTGATACTACTAATAGTTCTTCATTTGATCTAGGCGTTGACAATATAGCCGCTCAAAGGAGAGTTACTCTCAAGGAAGCGGGTGTACCGGACTTTGTTCTCCAACCTCTTCATGTACTTCATCCCAAATTGAATGCAAACTTCAAACTCAAACCCGCTCTCATCAATCTTCTACCAAAGTTCCATGGACTTCCCGCACAAGATCTAATTAGACACCTCAAGGACTTCCATGGTGTATGCTCGACCACTAGGCGGGAAGGATCCGATGAAGTGGCCATATGGTTGTTTGCCTTCCCTTTCTCTCTTGACGGAAGAGCCAAGGAGTGGTTTTATACCTTACCTAGTGATGTTGTCTCCGATTGGGACTTGCTTAGAATAGAATTCCTTGATAAATTCATGCCCGTAGAAATGACGGACAAGCTAATGAAGGATATCTCTTCTATTGTACATGGCGAGATGGAAACCCTATATGAATATTGGGAACGGTTTCACAAACTTCTTGACTCATGTCCCAACCACATGATTGACACTCAAGTATTGCTTAGCTATGTGTGCCAAGGCAAGAAGGAGAAAGATAAGAATCTATTGGATGCCTCAAGCAACGGTTCTTTTTCAAAGTATAGGACGGCGGAAGAGGCACGGCAACTCATTACCGACTTGGCCGAGTGTACTTAACATGCTAGACGGAGAATCAACCGCCCAAAGGCCATGAATGAAGTCTGTTCTAGTGGTGAGACTGCCACCCTTACCAAAACCTTGTGTGAGATGACAAGCCTTCTAAAGCAACTCCAAGTGAATCAACCACAGCCTCCACCCTCTCCTCAACACCAACAAAGCCAACAATTGATCCCCAAAAAGTATGTGGTATTTGCTCATGCTACTCCCACTACACGGATGAATGTCCGAGTCTCAAGAAGATAACACTCTAGCGGCTACCCACAACTTTTATGATCGCTCCTACTATGATCGCCTTAATCAAGGTTACCACTCATAAGGAAGCAATTTCAACCAAGGGTACCCCCAACAAGGAGGCAATTATAACCAAGGGAGTAACAACTCTAATCAAGGTTGGAGGGATAGTTTCAACCAAGGTTGGCGGGACAATTATCAACAAGGAGGAAGGGACAATGGAGGCAACCAAAGATAGAACACCAACAATCCACAAAACCGATACTCACAAAACCCTCCAAAGCAACAACTTAACTAAGGAAGGAACTACCAAACCTACATACAAACTCATAGACAACCACTTCCACCCAACCAATCACAAGCACCACAAATCACCTATCCTTCCACTTCTTCAAATCAAGATGAGACACTTCGGTCCATACTCCAAGGGCAAAAGGAACTCCAAAATACACTCAACTCAAGTCTTAATAGTCTCACTTCCACCCTCCAAGCCCTCATTGCTCGCATGGATCCACCTTCTACCTCCACTCTTCAAGCTCCAAACTCTAGTGCCATACCTTCTCAACCTCTACCCAACCCCAAGGGTGGCATCAACGCCATAACCTTGAGGTCCGAAACTCAATTGAAAAAAAGAGACTCAAAGGCACCTAGTCCAATGATAGTTACTTAAGAGGAGAATGGAGTTGAGATAGAAGAAATTGAAGAGGAGGAGGAAGCACATGTGATAGTTGAAGATGAAGACCCTCAACCAAGGAGTGAAGTCCCTAGAAAGTGGGTCAACCAATTCCATTTCCTACATTAGCAAGAAAGGCTAAGAAGCATGTAGAACTTGACCCAAAAATAGTAGAGATGTTCAAGAAAGTGGAGGTAACTATCCCTCTCTTTGATGCTATACATCAAGTGCCTAAATATGAGAAATTTCTTAAGGACTTGTGTATGAACAAAGATAGAATCTATGAGTTAGAAACCATTCCGTTGGGAGTTCTATTTCGGCTTTGATGGGAGCCACCCTGAAAAAGTGTGTTGATACGGGCCCTTGCTTAGTCTCTTGTGTCGTTGATGGAGTCTAATTCATTGATTGTATGTATGACCTTGGTGCATGCGTTACCATTATGCCTCTTTCCATTTATCATATGTTGAAGCTCCCACCGTTGAAGCGGTCGGCAGCTAGGTTTTTCTTGGCAGACAGGAGCATAATAATCGTGACAGGTATTGCGAAAGATGTGTTGGTCTACATAAAGGGTTTGATATTCCCAATTGATTTCCATATCCTTGAGATGCCACCAAGTGAATCCGAAAGGACATCATCTATCCTACTTGGGAGGCCATTTTTGAGGACCTCTAGATTAAAGTTGGATGCATATTTGGGAACCTACTCATTTGAGATAGATGGGAGAGTTGTAAGTCTTAGCTTAGAAGAAGCAATGAGGCACCCACCGGAGAACCATTCCATATTCCGGTGTGATTTAATTGACAACATTGTGGTCGAAGTGCATTATGCAAAGCTAGATGAGAAACATATGATTGAAGAAAATGGTGGAGACCCAAGTGAAGAAGTTCAAGTGTCAAGTCAAGAGCAAAAGCTAGAATTGAAGCCACTACCGCCCCACCTAAAGTACTCATACCTTGATGAAGCCCACAAGTTTTCGTTGATTATAGCAAGGGAACTAAATCCTCAACAAAAAGAGAAGTTGCTATGTGTTTTGAGGAAGAACAAAAGGGCAATAGGGTGGAGCTTGGCGGATCTAGTGGGGATAAGTCCCCAAGTGTGTGAGTACCGGATCCTTTTAGAAGAAGAAGCTAGACCCGTTAGACAACCTCAAAGACGATTGAATCCTACTATTTTAGAGGTTGTCAAGAAGGAGGTAACCCAGTTACTCGAGGCGGACATCATCTACCCCATTTCGGATAGTGAATGGGTGAGTCCCATTCATGTTGTGCCAAAGAAATCCGGGGTAACCACAATCAAGAATGAAAGCAGGGAGTTCATAGCAACACGGGTGCAAAACTCTTAGCGAGTATGCATAGACTACCGAAGGTTGAACTTGGCCACTAGAAAAGATCATTTTCCACTTCTGTTTATCGATCAAATGCTCGATCAATTATCTGGTAAATCCCGTTATTGCTTTCTAGATGGCTATTCGGGGTACCTCCAAGTACACATTGCTCTAGAGGACCAAGAAAAAATAACATTTACTTGCCCTTTTGGAACTTATGCCTACAAGCGTATGCAATTCAGCTTATGCAATGTACCGGCACCTTTCCAAAGGTGCATGATGAGCATATTTATGGATTTTCTAGAGTAATGCATGGAGGTATTCATGGATGACTTCACGGTATATGGTGATTCTTTTGATCATTGCTTAGATAACCTTAAAAAATTTTGGAAAGATGTACTAAAGCCAACATTGTCTTGAATTTTGAGAAGTGTCATTTCATGGTTAGGCAAGGCATTGTTTTAGGACATATTATTTCAAAAGATGGTATTTCTGTAGACCCAGCAAAGATTAATGTTATATCTAGCTTGCCTTACCCCTCTTCCGAGAGGGAAGTCCGTTCTTTCCTTGGACATGCAGGATTTTATCGAAGATTCATAAAGGACTTTAGTAAGGTAGCATTGCCTCTATCAAGATTATTGCAAAAGGACATTGAGTTTGATCTAAGCAAGAAATGCATGGAGGCTTTTGACAAGCTCAAGGTAGCATTGACCCAGGCTCCCATCGTGCGAGGGCCGGATTGGAGTCGGCCATTCGAAATAATGTGTGATGCTTCAAATTTTGCGGTGAGAGCTGCGTTAACACAACGCGAGGGTAAGAATCCATATGTCATAGCCTATGCATCAAAAACACTAGATGGAGCCCAATCCAACTACACTACCACCGAAAAAGAACTATTGGCAATAGTTTTCGCCTTGGACAAGTTCTGAGCATATCTACTTGGTTCAAAGGTGGTAGTGTACTCGGATCATGTGGCATTAAATTATTTGTTGGCTAAGAAGGAATCCAAACCGAGATTGATTAGATGGGTTTTATTGATGCAAGAATTTGACTTGGAAATTAAAGATAGGAGTGGTTCGCAAAACCTAGTGGCGGATCACTTAAGTCGCCTTGAAAACACCAAAGGCGATACCACTCTTATTAATGATTCTTTTCCCTTTGAGGGCTTACATGCAATCTCCGAAGCTATTCTTTGGTATGCACCAACTGCGAATTACTTGGTGTCTGGCACTTTTACTCCTAATCTCTCCAAACATCAAAGGGATAAGCTAAAAAGTGAATCCAAATACAATGTGTGGGATGACTGATTGAGCACGGATACCGTCGATAAGGAATTTCATAAGATTTTTTGCGTTGCAAGTATAGTCCTCAACCGACAAATAGTCCGCGAATCAAATTTAGAAGGAATTGGTTGTCACAAGTTCAACCCCAATAAAAGTAACTGAAGTATTCAAACCTCGAGTCGTCTCACAAGGAATGGGCAAACATGTGCTTCAACATTGGTTAGAAATTCGGGGTTGTAAGTCATGAGCAAGAAATTAAACTAGGAATCCTAACAAGCAAGTAATCTTGAAATGCAAGAAACTAATTCAATTGATTAAAGCAAGATGTAAATAATTCCAAACTAATAAAGTAACATCCAATGTAATTCTATTCTAAACTAAACAAGTAACTATAACTAAGACAAAGCAATTAAGATTTTTGGGTTTTCAAATATGAATGATAAAAGCAACTCTTGGCTAGACATGAGAATTGGGGTCACTATCCTTGTCTAATAACCATATCTTGACAATTATGAGGAACCAAACTCATTAAGTCTACTTCTATACTTGAAGTATGTTAAATGGTTTAGTCAACATCAGCCCATAAGGTCGAACCTAACTACTAATTAACTTAGTAGTAGTCTAGTGTCAATGGCTATCAAATTGACCACTAAGGGTTCCCAAATCATCAAATCCATTAAACCCAATGACTCAAGTTTACCTAATTCCCTTAGCTTAGGCCAAGAGTAAAGAGAACTACTCCATAATCAAAGGAAACATTTCATCAAACACATGGTAAGCATTAATAAAAGACCTATTCAAATTGCAATTAAATTGGAACTAACAAGTAACCACTAGCAATTATCAACATACAATCACTCAAACAACACAATTAATCATGGAAATCATCAATGTAACATTAGCAATTCAAGATTCACAAGATTCATGAAATGGGTATAAGATGACAATTGACTAGAAATCATAAATCTAACACAAGATCTAAACAAAAGATATGCTAAGGAATTCAAATTAAGCAATCAAAAATAGTAATTAACAAGATCCAATTCAGAATTCAATAAGGGAAGATCAAATTAAAGCTAGATCTAGAGAGGAACAAGGGTTTCTCTCTCTAGAAGAACAAGAACTAAAAACTAGCTAAAAATTGTGTCTAAGTGTGAATGAATGATCCCCCCCTTTCCCCCTAGCATCCTTGGATCTTTTCCATGCAGAACCAGCTTGAATTTGGGCCTCTTGAGCCTCAAAAATTGCCAGGCATGATTTCTTTTAATGAGGTCATGTGCAGCTTATCGCGCGTGCGTGCGCGTTGGTGGGATTTCTCTGATCCGCGCGGATGCGTCAATTTACGTGCGTCGCTTCCAGCTATCCACATCCACGCGTGCGCTTGAAGTGCGCGTGCATGCCCATGCTGAAGTTTCCAAAATACAAATCTTCATGTTCCTTCCTCTTGTGCGTACTTTCTTTCTCTCTTCTAGGCCATTCTTGTCCTAAAAATTCTGAAATCACTCAACAAATACGTCACGGCATCGAATGGTAATAAAAGACGATCAAAATATAGCAATTTTAAGGCAAAAGAAGCATGTTTTTCATCATGGAGCAATAATAGGAAGAGAACACAAAACCATGCATTTCTTGTGAATAAGTGTGAAAAATATTGACAAAACCCCCCAAATCGCTCGAGTGTATAGGGTTCGTCACTCAATCTACTCCTAATCATGCTTTCCAAGATTTGTCCTTCGTCTAACAATCAACAATTACTTAATGCATGCTCTCAAGTATCATGAGGTCTTATTCATGGGTTGTAATGGGGCTAAGGTGAAGGTATGGATGTATATGGTCAAATGAGCTTAAAAATTTGAATCCTTGATTAACCTAAGATCCCACTAGACACACAGAACAACCTATACAACTATAATACGATACCTAGCTACCCATAGGTTTCACTTTTTCTTTTGCATACTCATGCATTCTTTTCAATTCACATCCCATATGCATTGTTATTATTACTCTGTCTTGGGGCATTTTTGTCCCCTTTCATTGATTTTTCTTTTTCTATTTTTGTTTCTTCTATATATATTTTTTTTCTATTTCTTTTTCTTACATACTCATATATACACATAAAAATTTTTTTTGGTCCCCTTTTTCTTGGGGTTTCATATACAAAAGTTTCAATGCATATGGTTCAATCATTCAATACATGAGTATGTTCCCAAATCCCAGAATTTTTAATTATAATTACAATACACCTCTTTACATCTACCCAAGTTCCCAAGTACACCCTCCCTTTTGAATGATACACACCTCCACTTACCTAAGCTAATCAAGGATCCAAATTTAGGGACATTCATTATTTTTCACTTAGGGTTGTTGATGTGCTCTATTTAAGAACAAAAAGGGTTTAACATGGGCTCAAAATTAGTTAGCAATGGTAGATAAAAGGGTTAAGGCCGTTTGGGAAAAGTGACTATTGAAATGATGGCCTCAATCATGTAAATGCATTCATACACAAGGTAATGGACATATAGAATCAGACAAAGCAAGGATTACAATCATAAAGAAAGAATAATGCACACAAGAATGAAAATAAGTGGTTATATGATGTAACCACGCAATTGGGCTCAAAACTCACATGCTTGCGTTCTTAGCTCAAAAACCATGTTCCAAAATAAATTCTTCAAGCAAGTTCAACACAAAAATTTTTCAAATTGGTAGGGTACCCTAAAAACAGTTTCTTGGAAAAGAAATCATCACCTTCACCAAGTAGTCCTAACATAAAAAGAAGTTATGAAAAATATGTACAAATTCTAACTAGCATGCAACCTACCATGGAACACAACAACTAACAAATAAAGAAATTGGTGTTGAAAAAGGAGGTTGTTACCCATGGAGATCGGTTGGACGACCTCCCCACACTTAGAAATTTGCACCGTCCTCGGTGCATGCAAAGAAGAGCAAGGTGGACGGGTAGCTACAATTGATGTGCTCCTTCAAAATGTTGTGCGGGTGAATGAACGAACTGACTTTTTCTAGTTTAGAATTTTTATTAAAAATAGTCGCATTGTAAGTATAGTTTCTAAACCAACAGAGAATCCTTTCGTATAAAAATTTGGTTGTCACAAGTAACAAAACCCAATAAAATTTATAACCGAAGTATTCAAACCTCGGATCGTCTTCTCAAGGAATTGCAGGGAGGTATGATTTATTATTGGTTATGTAAAAAGATATATTTTTGGGTTTTTTAAAATAAGAAACAAGTAATTTAAATGACAAGAAAAATAAATTAATAATTATAAAAATCTCTTGCAAGGTATAAGAACTGAAAATCCTATCCTAGTTATCCTTATCAACTGTGATGAGAATTGGATTTTGCTCCCACTTAGTTAACCCTTACTAAATAAAGGAAAGTCAAGTGGACCAATCAATTTGATCCTCATGTCCTAGTCAACTCTTGTAGAAAGACTAGCTTTAGAGCAATCCAAATCAATCAACAATTCCCAATCTCAATCTACTGCTGAGTTTGATAACTCAAGTGTTACCAATTATTTAACCAAAGCAAAAAGGGAAAATAAATCATAAATAAAATAAAACAATCATAAATCTGAAATACCTCAAAATATATTAAATAGAACATTCAAATCTTAACATGGAAAAGTTCAAAACCAAATTGGCAATACAAGTAAAAGCATTAGAATGAATAAAAGTAGAAAATAAATTAAAGGAACTTTGAACCTGTGATTGTAAAAGCAATCCTAAAATAAGAGAAATCCAAATCCTAAATCCTAAGAGAGAGGAGAGAACCTCTCTCTCTCTAAACTACATCTAAAACCTAAAAATTGTGAATATGAATGTTGTATATCTTGTATGATGATTGAATGAATGGATCGATTTTCCCACTTTATAGCCTCTAATCTGTGTTTTCTAGGCCAAAAATTGGGTCAAAAATAGCCCAGAAATCGCCCCCAGTGATTTTTGGTATATCCAGGTCGTTGCAAAGTCACGCGGAAGCGTCGTCCACGCGTTCGCGTGGATTGAGTTTTTGCCAGGTCACACGTCCGCATGATCCACGCGTGCGTGTCACCTGGATTCAAAGAAGCCATACTAAGTTATATATCGTTGTGAAGCTCCGGATGTTAGCTTTCCAACGCAACTGGAACCGCGTCATTTGGACCTCTGTAGCTCATGTTATAGTCGATTTAGTACCAAGAAGTCACGCTGGACAGCTTTAGCAGTTCCTTCAGTTTCTTGTATTCCTTCCACTTTTGCATGCTTCCTTTCCATCCTCTAAGCCATTCCTACCCTATAAACCCTGAAATCACTTAATGCACATATCACGAAATTGAATGGTAATAAAAGAGGATAAAATAGCAAATTAAGATCAAAGAAACATGTTTTCAATCATAGCACAAAATCAGGAAGGAAAACATAAAACATGCGAATTGTATGAATAAGTGAGTAAAGAATTGATATAAACCACACAATTGAGCATAAGATAAACCATAAAATAGTGGTTTATCAATCTCCCCACACTTAAACATTAGCATGTCCTCATGCTAAGCTCAAGAGAAGCTATAAAGGATGAAGAGGAATGGTAGAATGTATGAAATGCAACCTATCTATGTGAATGCAACTATATGATTCTTGCCCACTTGGTTAAAAGTAAATAAGTTCTTTAGGACAAACATAAATCAAATTTAACTAATTCAAATTATACAGTAAAAACAGGTAAAATTGTAAGAAGACAGCTCATGAAAGCAGGGAACATAAAATTAAGCATTGAAATCTCACTGGTAGTGTATATGCACTCTAATCTCTCAAGTGTATAAGGTAATTCACTCTAGTCTTCCCTACTCATGCTTTCTAAACTTTGTTCTTTACCTAACCATATTTAATGTACCAATGCAAACATCATGAGGTCTTTTCAAGGTTGTAATGGGGCTAAGGTAAGGGTGAGGATAAATGTATGGCCAAGTGAGCTATAATATGAATCTTTGATTAATCTAAGTTCTCATCTAACACACATATACTCTATGTAACTCTAAATTCATGTCTAGCTACCCATAATTCCCACTTTTTCATCTCATATTCATGCATCAACCTTTCTTTTAATTTTTATCACATATACATTGATCTTTTCCTTAACTTAACTTAGCATTGGGGTAATTTTGTCCCCTTGTTTATTTAAATATTTTTTGAATATTTTTGGATTTTTCTTACTAGGAAAATAAACATAGCTTATCAATGCACATGGATTTTTAATTTTTCTAGTTCACATGAGTAGGTACCCAATTTCCCATTATTTTATCATGACACATTCCCTTATTAACCCTTGTTCCCACAATCTTCCCATACTCAATTAACACACAATTTCTATCTTAAGCTAACCAAAGATTCAATTGGGATATTTAATTATTTTTCTGCTTAAGGCTAGTAATGTGGTAAAATATAGAACAAATGGGATTTAAAAGGCTCAAAGTGGCTAACAAAGGTAATTTAAAGGTAGGCTTATTTGGGATAAGTGAGCTAAACAAGTAATGGCCTCAATCATATGCATGCATATAACACATTAAACATTGGACATATAGGATGGAACAAAATAAAGATTACAATCATAGAGAAGTAAACACACAAGAATAAAATTTTTATGGTCAAATAATATAACCATGTCATTAAGCTCAAAATCTCACGGATTATGTGTTCTTAGCTTTTAACTATGTTCCAAATACAGCTTCAAACAATTTTAACACAAAAGTTTTGATTTAAATTAGTGAAATTTTTCAAAAAGAATAGGGTCTTAGAAGAAACTTATTATTTTTCAATCAAGTAGAACATGCATGCAATTAACCTATTACTATGCAATCTATCCTATTCTATAAAAGAAAAACTAACTAAATATCCTATTTTTTTGATGTTTAGGGAAGAGAAATTACCTCCAGAAGTCAGATACTGACCGACCTCCCCACACTTAAAGCTTTGCACCATCCTCGGTGCCATCTATTAGGAACAAAGGGAGGATGTAGCAGTATCTCCACAATCGGGACCGTCATGGCTCCCTGTGCTGGTAAATGAAGTGGAGTCCAGGGTGTCTGGGTTTTATTCAGGTGGGTGGTTATCAACAATCAGCTCCATTTGTTTTGCCTACTAGTCTAGCTGGCCCAATCTCTGAAGTATCTAAAGGAGCAGCTAATTTGTTGAAGGTGCTTGTCCTTTTCGCTCTTCTCCATGCCGGTGACTTGTTAGAGGCTCTCTCTGTACCCTTTCCTGTTGGCCATCCTGAAAAGGGAGAAGGAGGAAGTAACTTGTAAAGCCAAGGGTTAAAGCAAGCAAGAGGACATAGTACAAGTGATAATCAATGCCAAGGTAAAGAGGGATGTCGTGAACACATGGTCGCGACTACATGTGATCAGTTCATCAAAGGAAATATAGCAAGGGCATATTATGGTAAGTATATGCAAGATGTTTATTAGCATGCCAGCAAAGGCATGAGTAGCATAGATCAAGCATAAAAAAATGTATTATCACTCGTAACAAACTAATCACATTTGTATTGACAATTAATTTCAATGAATAAAAAGATTTGCAAGGGTTTTGTGAAAAATAGGCAGTGGAGTAGAAGAATAGGGTAATTAAAAATGCACAATGCCATACGGGCTTTTCACAAACACTTGGTATGCATGTAAAATATGTTAGGGTAAGTATTAAATATGAACATGCAAGAAACTCAAAAAAAATAATCAAAATTAATTGTCAAATAACACCTAAAAATCCACAAGAAATTATAGAAGAAAACAATCACGTCAATTAAATTTCTAACACCAATGAAAAGAATAATAAAAAGAAAAAGAAAAAGAAAGAAAAAAGAAAACTTATATAATGAAAGTAAAAAAGAAAAAAGAAAAAAAAAACATTAATAAAAATAATAATGGAAAAGTAATAAGGGAAGGAAGAAAGGGGAAAAAAGAAATAAGAAGGGAGAAGAAAAATTAGGATTTGGGGAAAGAAAAGATACGCATGTGACGTGGACGCATGGGTGACGTGGTCGCATGGTGTGCGATATTTTTTAAGGGACGCAGACGCGTGAGGCACGCGGTCGCGTGGTATAATTTGTGCTATTAGCGCGAGTGCAGCCTGGCGTTCGCACAACTCTCTGTCTCAAACTTATTTTGCCAGAATTTAGGGTGACGCGTTCGCGTGGTTGACGCGATCGCGTGAATGGCCTGATTTTGTAAAACGACGCGGCCGCATCGGGAACGTGGTCGCGTGGTA
The DNA here is from genome assembly GCF_000816755.2 of Arachis ipaensis. Taxonomy (NCBI): domain Eukaryota; kingdom Viridiplantae; phylum Streptophyta; class Magnoliopsida; order Fabales; family Fabaceae; genus Arachis; species Arachis ipaensis. The sequence goes on along the minus strand of NC_029792.2, from coordinate 85,581,924 downwards.
GGGCTGTGTTTCTAGCATCATTCCAGCCCATCTCTATCATAACTCTCTGCCATACACCTCTTTATGTCGATTTTTCGGGGCCACGCGTTCGCGTGGGTGACGTGGACGCGTGGGAGGCTCTTTTTCAAAATGACGCGGATGCGTCATCGACGTAGTCGTGTGGGCATGGTTGTGTGGTGCGCAGAAATCGTGATCGTTCATTCCTTGGAAACGGCGCTGAAAACTTAATACGCACGTCCATAATCTTAGTTCTTTGTCAGAACTTCGCACAACTAACCAGCAAGTGCACTGGGTCATCCAAGTAATAAACCTTACGTGAGTAAGGGTTGATCCCACGGAGATTGTCGGCTTGAAGCAAGCTATGGTCACCTTGTAAATCTCAGTCAGGCGGATTCAAATGGTTATGGTGAATTGATAATTAAAATATAAAATAGGATAGAGATACTTATGCAATTCATTGGTGAGAATTTCAGATAAGCGTATGGAGATGCTTTTGTTCCTTTTGAATCTCCGCTTTCCTACTGTCTTCATCCAATCCTTCATACTCCTTTCTATGGCAAGCTTTATGTAGGGCATCACCATTGTCAATGGCTACTATCTGTCCTCTCAGCAAAAATGGTCCAAAATACGCTGTAACCGCACAGCTAATCATCTTTCGGTTCTCGATCATACTGGAATAGGATTCAGTAATCCTTTTGCGTCTGTCACTACGCCCAGCACTCGCGAGTTTGAAGCTCGTCACAGCCATCCCTTCCCAGATCCTACTCGGAATACCACGGACAAGGTTTAGACTTTCCGGATCTCAAGAATGGCCACCAATAATTCTAGCCTATACCACGAAGACTCTAATCGTAGATCAGAAGGCTAAGAGATACACATTCAAGCTTGTTTGCATGTAGAACGGAAGTGTTTGTCAGGCACGCGTTCATAAGTGAGAATGATGATGAGCGTCACATAATCATCACATTCATCATGTTCTTGTGTGCGAATGAATATCTTAGAGATGAAATAGGCTTGAATTGAAAAGAAAAACAGTAGTACTTTGCATTAATTCATGAGGAACAGTAGAGCTCCACACCTTAATCTATGGTGTGTAGAAACTCTACCGTTGAAAATACATAAGAACAAGGTCCGGGCATGGCCGAATGGCCAGCCTCCAAAAAGTTCTAAGATAGCATAAGACTGGTCAAAGATAGATGTAAATACAATAGTAAAAAGTCCTATTTATACTAAACTAGTTACTAGGGTTTACAGAAATGAGTAAACGATGCAGAAATCCACTTCCGGGGCCCACTTGGTGTGTGCTTGGGCTGAGCATTGAAGCTTTCACGTGTAGAGGTCTTCCTTGGAGTTAAACGCCAGTTTGTAACCTATTTCTGGTGTTTAACTCTGCTTTGCAACCTGTTTCTGGCGTTTAACTCCAGAACAAGGCAGAGAGCTGACATTGAACGCCAGTTTGTGTCATCTAAACTCGGGCAAAGTATGGACTATTATCTATTGCTGGAAAGCCCTGGATGTCTACTTTCCAACGGAATTGAGAGCGTGCCATTTGGACTCCTGTAGCTCCAGAAAATCTACTTTGAGTGTAGGGAGGTCAGAATCCAACATTATTTGCAGTCCTTCTTCAACCTCTGAATCTGATTTTTGCTCAAGTCCCTCAATTTCAGCCAGAAATTACCTAATATAACAGAAAAATACACAAACTCATAGTAAAGTCCAAAATTGTATTTTTTATTTAAAAACTAATAAAAATATATTAAAAACAAACTGAATCATACTAAAAACTATGTAAAAACACTGCCAAAAAGCGTATAAATTATCCGCTCATCACAACACCAAACTTAAATTCTTGCTTGTCCCTAAGCAACTGAAAATCAAATAGGATAAAAAGAAGAGAATATACTATAAATTCCAAAATATCAATGAAACTTAGCTCCAATCAGATGAGCGGGACTAGTAGCTTTTTGCCTCTTGAATAGTTTTGGCATCTCACTTTATCCATTGAAGTTCAGAATGATTGGCATCTATAGGAACTTAGATTTTAGATAGTGTTATTGATTCTCCTAGTTCAGTATGTTGATTCTTGAATACAGCTACTTTATGAGTCTTGGCCGTGGCCCTAAGCACTCTGTTTTCCAGTATTACCACCGGATACATACATGCTACAGACACATAACTGGGTGAACCTTTTCAGATTGTGACTCAGCTTTGCTAAAGTCCCCAATTAGAGGTGTCCAGGGTTCTTAAGCACACTCTTTTTTTTTTTGCTTTGGACTTTGACTTTAACCGCTCAGTCTCAAGTTTTCACTTGACACCTTCACGCCACAAGCACATGGTTAGGGACAGCTTGGTTTAGCCGCCTAGACCAGGATTTTATTCCGTTAGGCCCTCCTATCCACTGATGCTCAAAGTCTTGGATCCTTTCTATTACCCTTGCCTTTTGGTTTTAAGGGCTATTTGCTTTTTGCTCTTGCCTTTTGGTTTAAAGAGCTTTTGGCTTTTTCTACTTGCATTTTCTTTTTCTTTCTCTTTTTTTTGTCATTTTTCTTTTCTCTTTTTTTTCTTATTTTTTTTCACATGCTTTTGGCTTTTTTTTTCTTATGATTTTTCAGATTATCAATAATATTTCTCCTTTTTCATCATTCTTTCAAGAGCCAACATATTTAACATTCATAAACCACAATATCAAAAGACATATGCACTGTTCAAGCATTCATTCAGAAAACAAAAAGTATTGTCACCACATCAAAATAATTAAACTAGTTTCAAGGATGAATTCGTAACTCTGTACTTCTTGTTCTTTTGTTTTTAGAACAGTTTTCAATTAAGAGAGGTGATGGATTCATAGGACATTCATAGCTTTAAGACATAGACACTTAAACACTAATGATAATATAGTAAAGACACAAACATAAATAAAACATAAGGCTCAAAAACCAAAAAATAGGAAAATAAGAACAAGGAGATTAAAGGACGGGTCCACCATAGTGAGGGTGGCGTCTTCCTCTTCTTGAAGAACCAATGGTGCTCTTGAGCTCCTCTATGTCTCTTCCTTGTCTTTGTTGCTCCTCCCTCATAGCTCTTTGATCTTCTCTAATCTCATGGAGGATGATGGAGTGCTCTTGGTGCTCCATCCTTAGTTGTCCCATGTTAGAGCTTAATTCTCCTAGGGAAGTGTTGATTTGCTCCCAATAGTTTTGTGGAGGGAAGTGGATCCCTTGAGGTATCTCAGGGATTTCATAGTGAGGAATTTCCTCATGCTCTTGTTGAGGTCCATGATCTCTTGTTTGCTCCATCCTCTTCTTAGTGATGGGCTTGTCCTCTTTAATGAGGATGTCTCCCTCTATGTCAATTTCAGCCGAATTACAGAGGTGACAAATGAGGTGAAGAAAGGCTAAACTTGCCAAAGTGGAAGACTTATCAGCCACCTTATAGAGTTCTTGAGGTATAATCTCATGAACTTTCACTTCCTCCCTAATCATGATACTATGGATCATGATGGCCCGGTCTATAGTAACTTCAGACCGGTTGCTAGTAGGAATGATTGAGCGTTGAATAAACTCCAACCATCCTCTAGCTACAGACTTAAGGTCCAGTCTTCTCAATTGAACCGGCTTGCCTCTTGAGTCAAATTTCTATTGAGCTCCTTCCACACATATGTTCATGAGGACTTGGTCCAATCTTTGATCAAAGTTGACCCTTCTAGTGTAGGGGCATGCATTTTCTTCCATCATTGGCAAGTTGAACACCATCCTTACATTTTCCGAACTGAAATCTAAGTATTTCCCCCGAACCATGGTAAGCTAAAGCTTTGGATTCGGGTTCACACTTTGATCATGGTTCCTAGTGATCCATGCGTTTGCATAGAACTCTTGAACCATTAAGATTTCGACTTGTTGAATGGGGTTGGTGAGAACTTCCTAACCTCTTCATTGGATCTCATGTCGGATCTCCGGATACTCATTCTTCTTGAGCTTGAAAGGAACCTCAGGGATCACTTTCTTCTTGGCCACAACTTCATAGAAGTGGTCTTGATAGACCTTTGAGATGAATCTCTCCATCTCCCATGACTCAGAGGTGGAAGCAATTGCCTTCCCTTTTCTCTTTCTTGAGGTTTCTCTGGCCTTAGGTGCCATTAATGGTTATGGAAAAATAAAAAGCAATACTTTTACCACACCAAACTTAAAATGTTTGCTCGTTCCTGAGCAAAAGAAGAAAGAAAGAAGGAGAAGAAGAAGAAAAATGGAGGAGAGGGAGAGAGGTGTGTATTCGGCCAAGGGGAAGAAGAGAGGGTTGTGGTGTGTGAAAATGAAGAAGGAAAGTGGGGTTTATATAGGAGTGGGGAGAGGTTTAGGGTTCGGCCATCAGGGTTAGGTTTGGGAGGGAAAGAATATGAATTTTGGAGGTAGGTGGGATGTTTGGGGAAGAGGGGATGGATGTGAGTGGTGAAGAGTTGATGGGGAAGAGTGATTGAGGTGATTGGTGAAGGGTATTTGTGGAAGAGAGTTATGAAAAGGTGTGAAGAGGAGAGAAGAAAAGGTGGGGATCCTGTGGGGTCCACAGATCCAGTGGGGTCAAGGACTTAACATCCCTGCTCCAATTAGGCGTGTAAAATGCCCTTAGTATGCATGTCTGGCGTTAAACGCCAGCTTGCTGCTTGTTTCTGGCGTTTAACGCCACTTCCATGCTCTGTTCTGGCGTTAAATGCCAGTCTGGTGCTTGTTTCTGGCGTTTAACGCCAGCTTGATGCTTCTTTCTGGCGTTAAATGCCAGTTTGATGCTTCTTATTGGCGTTTAAACGCCAGTAAGTTCTTCCTCCAGGGTGAGCTATTTTTAAAGCTGTTTTTTATTCTATTTTTGATTTTTCAGTAGTTTTTGTAACTCCACATGATCATCAACCTAAAAAAAACATAAAATAACAGTAGAAAATAAATAGATATAATTAAATAACATTGGGTTGCCTCCCAATAAGTGCTTCTTTAATGTCAATAGCTTGACAGTGAGCTCTCATGGAGCCTCACAGATGTGCAGAGCAATGTTGGGAGCTTCCAACACCAAACTTAGAGTTTGAATGTGGGGGTTCAACACCAAACTTAGAGTTTGGTTGTGGCCTCCCAACACCAAACTTAAAGTTTGACTGTAGGGGCTTTGGTTTGACTTTGCAGTGAGAGAAGCTTTTCATGCTTACTCTCCATGGTTACAGAAGGAGATCCTTGAGTTTTAAACACAAGGTTGTCCTCTTTCAGTTGAAGGACCAATTCTCCTCTGTCCACATCAATCACAGCTCTTGCTGTGGCTAGGAAGGGTCTTCCAAGGATGATGGATTCATCCTCATCCTTCCAAGTGTCTAGGATTATGAAATCAGCAGGGATGTAAAGGCCTTCAACCTTTACTAGCACGTACTCTACTAGTCCATAAGCCTGTTTTCTTGAGTTGTCTGCCATTTTTAATGAGATTCTGGCAGCTTGTACCTCAAAGATCCCAAGTTTCTCCATTACAGAGAGTGGCATTAAGTTTATTCCTGACCCCAGGTCACATAGAGCCTTCTCAAAAGTCATGGTACCAATGTTACAGGGAATTAAGAATTTACCAGGATCCTGTTTCTTTTGAGGTAATTTCTGCCTATCCAATGCATTTAGTTCATTGGTGAGCAAGGGAGGTTCATCTTTCCAAGTCTCATTACCAAATAATTTGGCATTCAGCTTCATGATTGTACCAAGGTACTTAGCAACTTGCTCTTCAGTAATGTTTTCATCCTCTTCAGAGGATGAATACTCATCAGAGCTCATGAAGGGCAGAAGAAGGTACAATAGAATCTCCATGGTCTCTAGATGAGCCTCAGATTCCTTTGGTTCCTCAAAGGGAAACTCTTTATTGGTCGCTGAGCATCACAGGAGGTCTTCCTCACTAGGATTCACGTCCTCCTCCACCTCTTTGGGTTCGGCCACACCAAATAGGGTAATGACCTTGCACTCTCTTTTTGGATTCTCTTCTGTATTGCCTGGGAGAGTACTAGGTGGAGTTCCAGTGACCCTTTTACTCAGCTGGCCTACTTGTGCCTCTAAATTTCTAATGGAGGACCTTGTTTCATTCATGAAACTTAAAGTGGCCTTAGATAGATCGGAGACTATATTTGCTAAGCTAGATGGATTCTGCTCAGAATTCTCTGTTTGTTGCTGAGTGGATGATGGAAAAGGCTTGCTATTGCTAAACCTATTTCTTCCACCATTATTAAAGCCTTGTTGAGGCTTTTGTTGATCCTTCCATGAGAAATTTGGATGATTTCTCCATGAGGGATTATAGGTTTTTCCATAGGATTCCCCCATGTAATTCACCTCTGCTATTGTAGGGTTCTCAGGATGATAAGCTTCTTCCTCAGAAGATGTCTCTTGAGTACTATTGGATGCAGCTTGAAATCCATTCAGACTTTGAGAAATCATATTGACTTGCTGAGTTAATATTTTATTCTGAGCCAATATGGCATTCAGAGTATCAATTTCAAGAACTCCCTTCCTCTGAGGCATCCCATTACTCACAGGATTCCTTTCAGAAGTGTACATAAACTGGTTATTTGCAACCATGTCAATGAGTTCCTGAGCTTCTGCAAGCGTTTTCTTTAGGTGAATGGATCTACCTGCAGAATGGTCCAATGACATCTTTGATAATTCAGACAGACCATCATAGAATATATCCAGGATGGTCCATTCTAAAAGCATATCAGAAAGACACTTTTTGGTCAGTTGCTTGTATCTCTCCCAAGCTTCATAGAGGGATTCACCTTCTTTCTGTTTGAAGTTTTGAACATCCACTCTAAGCTTGCTAAGCTTTTGAGGAGGAAAGAACTTGGCTAAGAAAGCCGTGACCAGCTTATCCCAAGAGTTCAGGCTATCCTTAGGTTGAGAATCTAACCATATTCTAGCTCTATCTCTTACAGCAAACCAGAAAAGCATGAGCCTGTAGACCTCGGAGTCAACCCCATTGGTCTTAACAGTGTCACAGATCTGTAAGAATTCAGTTAAGAACTGAAAAGGATCTTCTGATGGAAGTCCATGAAACTTGTAATTCTGTTGCATCAGAGAAACTAATTGAGGCTTTAGCTCAAAATTATTTGCTCCAATGGCAGGGATTGAGATGCTTCTTCCATGTAAATTGGAATTTGGTGCAGTAAAGTCACCAAGCATCTTCCTTGCATTGTTATTATTTTCAGCCATGTCTCCTTCTTTTTCGAAAATTTCTGTCAGATTTTCTCCAGAGAATTGTGCTTTAGCTTCCCTTAGTTTCCTCTTCATTGTCCTTTCAGGTTCTGGATCAGCTTCAACAAGAATGTTTTTATCCTTGTTCCTGCTCATATGAAAAAGAAGAGAACAAAAAATAATAGGGATCCTCTTTGCCACAGTAGAGAGGTTCCTTTATGTGAGTAGAAGAGAAGGAAAAGAATTCGAACACAGAAGGAAGGAGAGGGTTCGAATTTTTTTAAGAAGAAGAGAAGTGTTAGTAGATAAATAAATAATTAGGAGGAAGTGAGAGAGAAGAATTTTCGAAAATAATTGAAAAGAAAAGAAAAATATTTTTGTTTTTTATTTAAAATTAAAATTAAAATTCGAAAATTTAAAAAAAAAGGAAAAATGAAATTAAATTAAAGAGGAAGGTGATTTTCGAAAATTAGAGAGAGAATTTGTTAGGTAGTTTTGAAAAAGATATGATTGAAATAGTAAACTTTTTAAAATCAAACAAAAAGTCAAGTAGTTAATTGAAAAAGATTTGAAAGTCAATTTTTGAAAAGATAAGAAGTTAGAAAAGACGTTAGAAAAGATTTTGAAATTGAGTTTGAAAAAGATGTGATTAAAACTTATTTTGAAAAAGATTTGAAAAGAAAATTTAAAAAGATTTTATTTTGAAAGTTAAAGTTGATTACTTGACTAACTAGAAACAAAAAGATATGATTTTAAAATTTAAAGATTGAACCTTTCTTAATAGGCAAGTAACAAACTTTAAAATTTATGAATCAATCACATTAATTGTTAGCATTAATTTCGAAAATATGAAATAGAAATAAGAAAAAGATTTTCGAAAATCATTTTGAAAGTTTCAAAAATCATAAAAGAAAAATGGTTAAGATTTGATTTTTGAAAAAGATTTGATAAAGATAGAATTTTTAAATTGAAAATTTGATTTGACTCATAAGAAACAACTAGATTTTAAAAACTTTTGAAAAAGTCAACTCAAATTTTCGAATTTTATGAGATGAAAAAGGGAAAGATATTTTTTTGATTTTTGAATTTTAATGAAGAAAGAGGAAAACAACCAAAAGACTTAAAACATGAAAATTATGAATCAAAACACACAATGCATGCAAGAACACTTTGAATGTCAAGATGAACACCAAGAACAATTTGAATGTCAAGATGAACATCAAGAACTTATTTTTGAAAATTTTTAAGAAAAGAAAAACATGCAAGACACTAAACTTAGAAATTTTTAATTTTTAGACACTATGAATGCAAGAATGCATATGAAAAACATGATGCAACACACAACAAGAAAATATGAAGATCAAACAAGAGGAGTCATCAAGAACAACTTGAAGATCATGAAGAATGCAATGCATGAATTTTCGAAAAATGGAAGAAAGAGATAAACATGCAATTAACACCAAACTTATAAATTGACAATAGACTCAAACAAGAAACACAAAATTATTTTTGGTTTTATGATTTATTAATTTTTTTTGGATTTTTTGAAAATTAATTGGAAAAAGAAAATTAAGGATTTCAAAATTTCTAATGAGAATTCCAGGAATCATGCAATGTTAGTCTAAAACTCCGGTCCAGGAATTAGACATGGCTTACTAGCCAGCCAAGCTTTCATTGAAAGCTCCGGTCCAAAACACTAGATATGGCCAATGGCCAGCCAAGCTTCAGCAGAACATTACATACAACAGCTAATTTGCTGGAAAAGACAAAGAAGCTCTTCTCTTGAGATAGTTGAAACCTCGGTCCAAAAGATTAGACATGGCTTAACAACCAGCCAGGATTCAACCAATCTCATGAGATTCTAGAATTCTTTCTTAAAAATCCTGAAGAACATAGAATAATTTATTTTTAAATTTTTTTTGTATTATTTTTGAAAATTAAAAATAATAAAAACAAAATGCTTAAAATTAAAATAAAATTACCTAATCTGAGCAACAAGATGAACCGTCAGTTGTCCAAACTCGAACAATCCCCAGCAATGGCGCCAAAAACTTGGTGCGCAGAAATCGTGATCGTTCATTCCTTGGTAACGGTGCTGAAAACTTAATACGCACGTCCATAATCTTAGTTCTTTGTCACAACTTCGCACAACAAACCAACAAGTGCACTGGGTCGTCCAACTAATAAACCTTACGTGAGTAAGGGTCGATCCCACGGAGATTGTCGGCTTGAAGCAAGCTATGGTCACCTTGTAAATCTCAGTCAGGCGGATTCAAATGGTTATGGTGAATTGATAATTAAAATATAATTAAAATATAAAATAGGATAGAGATACTTATGCAATTCATTGGTGAGAATTTCAGATAAGCGTATGGAGATGCTTTTGTTCCTTCTGAATCTCCGCTTTCCTACTGTCTTCATCCAATCCTTCATACTCCTTTCTATGGCAAGCTTTATGTAGGGCATCACCGTTGTCAATGGCTACTTCCCGCCCTCTCAGCGAAAATGGTCCAAAATGCCCTATCACTGCACGGCTAATCATCTGTCGGTTCTCGATCATACTGGAATAGGATTTAGTAATCCTTTTGCGTCTGTCACTAGGCCCAGCACTCGCGAGTTTCAAGTTCATCACAGCCATCCCTTCCCAGATCCTACTCAGAATACCACAGACAAGGTTTAGACTTTCCGGATCTCAAGAATGGCCGCCAATAATTCTAGCCTATACCACGAAGACTCTGATCATAGATCAGAAGGCTAAGAGATACACATTCAAGCTTGTTTGCATGTAAAACGGAAGTGTTTGTTAGGCACGCATTCATAAGTGAGAATGATGATGAGTGTCACATAATCATCACATTCGTCATGTTCTTGTGTGCAAATGAATATCTTAGAGAAGAAATAGGCTTGAATTGAATAGAAAAGCAGTAGTACTTTGCATTAATTCATGAGGAACAGTAGAGCTCCACACCTTAATCTATGGTGTGTAGAAACTCTACCATTGAAAATACATAAGAACAAGGTCCAGGCATGGCCGAATGGCCAGGCTCCATAAAGGTCTAAGATAGCATAAGATTGATCAAAGATAGATGTAAATACAATAGTAAAAAGTCCTCTTTATACTAAACTAGTTACTAGGGTTTACAGAAATGAGTAAATGATGCAAAAATCCACTTCTGGGGCCCACTTGGTGTGTGCTTGGGCTGAGCATTGAAGCTTTCATGTGTAAAGGTCTTCCTTGGAGTTAAACACCAGTTTGTAACATGTTTCTGGCGTTTAACTCTGCTTTGCAACCTGTTTCTGGCGTTTAACTCCAGAATATGGCAGAGAGCTGACGTTGAACGCCGGTTTACGTCATCTAAACTCGGGCAAAGTATGGACTATTATATATTCTTGGAAAGCCCTACATGTCTACTTTCCAACTCAATTGAGAGCGCGCCATTTGGACTTCTGTAGCTCTAGAAAATCCACTTTGAGTGCAGGGAGGTCAGAATCTAACAACATCTGCAGTCCTTCCTCAACCTCTGAATATGATTTTTGCTCAAGTCCCTCAATTTCAGCCAGAAATTACCTGAAATCACAGAAAACACACACAAACTCATAGTAAAGTCCAGAAATGTGATTTTTATTAAAAACTAATAAAAATATATTAAAAACTAACTAAATCATACTAAAAACTATGTAAAAACACTACCAAAAAGCGTATAAATTATCCGCTCATCATTGTGCGTAAGGCACGCCTCCAGCCATGCTTTCGCATGACTTTCTGTTCAATTTTATTTTCTTCCCAACGCAACTATGACGCGGACGCGTCGCGTGCATGTTTTTTTTTTTTTTATGAAAAATGCAGAATGCAATATGCAGATGCTAATGCAAACATTATGAATGACACTAATAAAATTAAAATAAAATAAACTAGGAATAAAAGGAAGGTTTATACCATGGTGGGTTGTCTCCCACCTAGCACTTTTGGTTAAAGTCCTTAAGTTGGACATTTAATGAGCTCCCTGTTATGGCGTCTTGTGCTTGACTTTGTCCAGGAATCTCCACCAATGTTTGTGATTCCATTGGCCTCCGGGATTCGAAACTAGGCGTATAAAGCCTTCAAGAAAGTCAATGCAAGTGACAAGGCCCCAAGAGTGTTAATTGCTAGACTGAATTCTGGGGTCCCAAACCTTGCTTTTGTTCCAGTTGATGAAGGGTTGCATGAAATTGATCTACTGTTTCCTTGAGACGCTCCCGTGATTCTTGGGTCGATGGATATGGACATGGTGCATAGGGGAGTGGTGGTTCTTAGGAGTAATTGGATTGGAATTAGGGTGGATATGGGTTAGGGTCATATGGAGGTGAGTGTTGGTAGGTGGCTTGTGAGTGTGGTGGTTGAGGTGGTTCATAGGTATATGATGGGCTTGTTGGTAACTACAAGGGGGTCCACCATATCTATGATCTTGGTATGCACCTCGGAATGGCTCTTGACCGTAGTAATTTGGTAGGTGATGGTTGTCATGAAGGGGTCTACCATAACTATTGCCTCGACATGCATTATTGAATCGTCCATCTCTGATTGTTTTGACCTTGATGCATGTTCCTGTTATAATTTCCATTCCTTGCAACAACATTGGAACCAAACTCAAAGCGACGGGGGTGAGAACTCATAATAACTAATAAAAATTAAAAACAAAAATAAAAATAAATAAATAAGTAAAATAAAATATTTATAATAACCAATAATAAGGCACACGTTTGCAACTCCCCGGCAACGGTGCCATTTTGAACGAACAAACTTTTGCTAGTTTAGAATTTTTATTAAAAATAGTCGCGTTGTAAGTATAGTTTCTAAACCAACAGAGAATCCTTTCGTACAAAAATTTGGTTGTCACAAGTAACAAAACCCAATAAAATTTATAACCGAAGTATTCAAACCTTGGGTCGTCTTCTCAAGGAATTGCAGGGAGGTATGATTTATTATTGGTTATGTAAAAAGATATGTTTTTGGTTTTTTTAAAATAAGGAACAAGTAATTTAAATGACAAGAAAAATAAATTAATAATTATAAAAATCTCTTGCAAGGTATAAGAACTGGAAATCCTATCCTAGTTATCCTTATCAGGTGTGATGAGAATTGGCTTTTGCTCCCACTTAGTTAACCCTTACTAAATAAAGGAAAGTCAAGTGGACCAATCAATTTGATCCTCAAGTCCTAGTCAACTCATGTGGAAAGACTAGCTTTAGAGCAATCCAAATCAATCAGAAATTCCCAATCTCAATCTACTGCTGAGTTTGATAACTTAAGTGTTACCAATTACTTAACCAAAGCAAAAAGGGAAAATAAATCATAAATAGAATAAAACAATCATAAATCTGAAATAACTCAAAATATATTAAATAGAACATTCAAATCTTAACATGGAAAAGTTCATAAGCCAAATTGGCAATACAAGTAAAAGCATTAGAATAAATAAAAGTAGAAAATAAATTAAAGGAACTTTGAACCTGTGATTGTAGAAGCAATCCTAAAAAAGAGAAATCCTAATCCTAAATCCTAAGAGAGAGTAGAGAACCTCTCTCTCTCTAAAACTACATCTAAAACCTAAAAATTGTGAATATGAATGTTTTATATGTTGTATGATGATTGAATGAATGGATCGATTCCCCCACTTTATAGCCTCTAATCTGTGTTTTCTGGGCCGAAAACTAGGTCAAAAACAGCCCAGAAAGTCACGCGGAAGCGTCGTCTACGCGTTCGCGCGGATTGAGTTTTTGCCAGGTCACGCGTCCACATGATCCACGCGTGCGTGTTGCCTGGCTTATGGCAGCTATGGAAAATTATATATCATTGTGAAGCCCCGAATCTTAGCTTTCCAACACAACTAGAACCGCGTTATTTGGACCTCTGTAGCTCAAGTTATGGTCGATTTAGTACTAAGAGGTCAGGCTGGACAGCTTTAGCAGTTCCTTCAGTTTATTGTATTCCTTCCACTTTTGCATGCTTCCTTTCCATCCTCTAAGCCATTCCTGCCCTATAAACCCTAAAATCCCATAACGCACATATCACGGCATCGAATGGTAATAAGAGAGGATTAAACATAGCAAATTAAGATCAAAGAAATATGTTTTCAATCATAGCACAAAATCAGGAAGGAAAACATAAAACATGCGAATTGTATAAATAAGTGAGTAAAGAATTGATATAAACCACTCAATTGAGCATAAGATAAACCATAAAATATTGGTTTATCAGTGAACTTGTTTGTTGCCCCATTTAGAAGCTTTTCCTGCCCTTTCCTTCTTGGTGGCCAACCTAAAAAGAAAGAAAGAGAAAGAAAATTAAGCCTACAACAAAGATATCAAAGCAATTAGAACATAGGCCGGGGCTAATACCAAATAAGAGTAAGGTTCTCATTACATGGTAGCTACAACATGTGAGTGAGAAAACAATATAAGCTAAGGCATATTAACTAATATTTGATGCAAGAGTAAAGTCAAAGCATGAAGAGCACTCAAAAGCATCAAGTTCAACTAGAAAGAGTGGGTCATGAAAGACATGCAAGTTCATATCAATGCACAAAGAATATAAGAGTCATACAAGATTAAGTATTGATTTAGAAGTTTCATCACCAAACAATATCAAACAAGTCAAGAAGCACTAAAATAACCAAGAAATTCTCAACAATTGAGTAAGAAAATTGAACACCATTATTCAGATAAGAAGCTCAAAAAAAGAAGGTAAAAAAAAGCTATAAAAATAAAATGAAAATGCAAAGAATAAAAGTATGCGAATGCAATGGACAAAAGAAAATGGAAGATGAGAAAAAGACTCTCTTTTTTTTACCGGCGCGGACGCGTCATATACACGCTGATGCGCAGTTTGGCAGAAGGGACAAGCGACGCGGACGCGCACAGTACGCGTATGCGTGCTTGATGAAGTTGGTGACCGACGCGGACGCGTCACGTACGCTTGTGCGTCAGGTCGCGGGCATAGAGTAGGCACAACTTTGGCACAACTCTCTGGTTTTTGTACCAAGAGTGTGAGATGCACCACCGACGGGCGCACGCAGAGCACGCTTGCGCACGGATTTCTCTTTTTTTTTTTAAGCACAACATAGAGGGGGCTATTCTAACACATTCTTGGCAGGTGTTTAAGCTAGTAGTTAAGAGAACACTTCACAAATTCATGCACTATTCAAAATATAGCATTCTCTCTACTTCAACAATTCATCCATACCAAAATGATGAAATCTATCTAAATATCCTAGTTATCCAACAAGAACAATAAAACTAGCATTCATAAGCAATCAACAACATCAAGAAGTCACAAAATTCACAAGAATCTAAAGCTAAAAACAAAACGGTATACACAAGGAAGATCTTACCACAGTGGGATGCCTCCCACCAAGCACTTTTCTTTAACGTCCTTAAGTTGGACACTCAGTCGCTCAATCTTCTCCTCCTCTAGGTGCATCCGTTAGTAGGAACACCTCTAGCTCTTTTGGGAGCTTGTAGCCATGGTATTTCTTCACTCTCTGTCCATTCACCTTGAAAGTTGTTTCACTTTTAGGATCAAACAATTCCACTACTCCATAGGGCTTTATCTCCTTCACCTTGAAGGGTCCTTCCCATCTAGAACGGAGTTTACCAGGCATGAATCTAAGCCTCGAATTGTAGAGGAGAACCTCATCACCTTCTTGAAAATCATTCTTCCAGATGTGATAATCATGAAATGCTTTAGTCTTTTCCTTGTAAATCTGGGCATTCTCATACGCTTCGTTCCTCAAACACTCAAGCTCCTGTAGCTGTAATTTCCTGGCCACTCCCGCCTTGGTTGGATCCATGTTGTACTGCTTTACCGCCAAATAGGCTTTATGCTCGATTTCCACCGGAAGGTGGCATGCCTTACCATAGACGATCCGGAAGGGACTCATCCCTAATAGAGTCTTGTAGGTCGTCCTATACACCCACAGTGCATCTCCTAGCCAGAAGCTCCAATCTTTCCTTTGTGGATTTACCACTTTCTCCATGATTCTCTTAATCTCGCGGTTGGACACTTCCGCTTGCCCGTTGGTCTGTGGGTGATAAGTAGTGGCAACCTTATGAAATACCCCATAGCGCTTGAGCAGTGCCTCTACTTTCTTGTTACAAAAGTGGGATCCTTGGTCGCTCACGATTGCTCGTGGCGACCCATAATGGCATACAATGTGATTTCTAATAAAAGAAATGACGATATTAGCGTCGTCAAGGCAGGTAGGTATTGCTTCTACCCACTTTGACACGTAGTCAACCACTAACAGAATATATAGATACCCACTTGAGCTAGGAAATGGTCCCATAAAGTCAATGCCCCATACATCAAATATCTCACAGAACAACATAGGTTGCTGAGGCATCTCATTACTTTGGGACGTGTTTCCTGACTTCTGACACTGATGGCAAGACAGACAGAACCGATTAGCATCCTTGAATAAAATAAGGTTGGCCACCAGAATCCACAATGCAACACCTTTTTAGCTGTCTTTTGTGGGCCAAAGTGGCCACCACATTCGGACGAATGGCAAGCTTCAAGAATAGGTTGAATTTCAAATTCTGGCACACATCTTCAAATTACTTGGTCCACGCCCCTCTTCAATAAGTGAGGGTCATCCCAAATGTAGTATTTGGAGTCACTCCTCAACTTGTCCCTTTGGTTTTTAGAAAAGTTGGTAGGGAATATTTTTGCAACGAAGTAGTTCGCCATTGGGGCAAACCAAGGAAAGCTATCCGACACAGCATGCAAACTATCCATTGGGAATAAGTCATTAATCAGAAATGGGTCAAATTTTAAATTCTCAAGGCAGCTTAAATGATCCGCAACTAAGTTTTGAGACCCACTCCGGTCCCTAATCTCAATGTCGAATTCTTGCAAAAGCAAGATCCAATGTATGAGTCTAGGTTTTGACTCATTCTTTGTTAATAAGTACTCTAAAGCTGCATGATCCGTGTATACCACTATCTTGGATCCTAGCAAATAAGATCTGAATTTATCTAAAGCATGAATAATAGCTAGGAGTTCCTTTTCTGTAGTGGTATAGTTGGATTGTACTGCATCCAGTGTTTTAGAAGAGTAAGCAATGACATAAGGGAGTTTACCATCGCGTTGTGCAAGCGCGGCACCTACAACATGGTTTGACGCATCGCACATTATCTCGAATGGCAACGTCCAGTTGGGGCCTCGCACAATCGGTGCCGTTGTGAGAACTCTCCTTAACTCTTCAAACGCTTTCACACATGCACTGTCAAACTCAAAGTCCACATCCTTGGGGAATAGGCACGACAATCGCAAAGCAATTTTTTTGAAATCTTTGATAAAGCGCCTGTAGAATCCTGCATGTCCCAAAAATGAGCGGACCTCCCTCACAGATGAGGGTGAAGTAAAGTGGTGATAACATTGACCTTGGCTGGGTCTACAAAATGCCTTTACTAGATATCACATGTCCTAACACTATGCCTTGTCTTACCATAAAGTGACATTTTTCAAAATTTAAGACAAGGTTAGTGTCAACACATCTAGCTTAGACCTTGGCCAAGTTCTCCAAGCAACAATCAAATGAAGTTCCATAAATACTGAAGTCATCCATAAAGACTTCCAGACAATTCTCCATTAGATCGGAAAAGACACTGGTCATACACCACTGAAAGGTAGCAGGTGTATTACATAGTCCAAATGGCATCCTTTTGTAGGCAAAGGTGCCAAAAGGGCAAGTGAATGTGGTCTTTTCCTGATCTTCAGGAGCAATATGAATCTGGAAGTAACCAATGAATCCATCAAGAAAGCAATAATGGGATTTACCCGCCAAACTGTCCAACATCTGATCGATAAAGGGCAAAGGGTAGTGGTCCTTCCTTGTAGTGGCGTTCAATCTTCTATAATCGATGCACACTCGCCACGCATTTTATACTCTCTTGGTGACCACTTCACCATCATCCTTTTTAACCGCAGTGATGCCCGATTTCTTGGGAATAACTTGGACCGGGCTCACCCATTCACTGTCAGAAATTGGGTATATGATACCCGCATCAAGTAGCCTAGTGACCTCCTTCTTTACAACATCAAGGATGGTCGGGTTGAGCCTCCTTTGCGGTTTCCTAACCGGCCTAGCTCCCTCTTGGAGAAATATACGATGCATGCACTTGCGAGGGTCAATCCCCACAATATCGGCTAGGCTCCAACCAATTGCCTTCTTGTACTTTCTTAGAATATCTAGGAGCTTCTCTTCTTCTTCACTAGAAAGCTCACTAGCAATAATGACTGGAAACTTTTGGTTGTTCTCTAAGAAAGCATACTTCAAATGAGATGGAAGAGGCTTCATTTCACTTTTTGCCTCAAGCTGAGGTTCCTTTTCATCAAGCTCACGGAGTTCATTCTCAACAACTTTCTCATGTTCGCCCTCTTGGTCATTCGTCTCTTCAACAATAGGGTAGCATAACTTGTTGTGGTCTTCTTCCCACACTTCCGCTACCACTTCATCGATTAGATCACATCGGAGAACAGAATGCTCTTCGGGAGGATGCTTCATGGCTTCTTCTGAATTGAACTTGATAGTCTTGTCCCAAACCTCAAAGGAATATGTGCCGGTGAAGGCATCTAACTTGAATTTAGAGGTCTTAAGGAAGGATCTACCAAGTAGAACGGAGGATGATCTTCTATTTTCTGTTGGAGGCATTTCAAGGATGTAAAAGTCAACCGGAAAGAGCAAGTCCTTGATTGCCACAAGTACATCTTCTGCTATTCCCATCACAGTGATCACACTCTTATCGGCTAAGGCAAACTTCACCGCCGACTTCTTTAATGGAGCTAAATTCAACTGCACAAAGATAGAAAGTGGCATGATGCTTACGCAAGCTCTTAGATCACACATACAGTCATGAAAAGTGCACCCACTAATACAACAAGATACCAAACAAGGTCCAGGGTCACCACATTTCTTCGGAATAGGTTCCATCAAGGAAGAAATTGAACTACCCAAGGATAATGTCTCCAACTCTCCTATCCTATCCTTGTGAGTACACAAGTCTTTCAGAAATTTTGCATACTTCAGAATTTGTTGGATGGCATCAAGAAGTGGTATGGTTACCTCAACTTTCTTGAACACTTGAAGCATGTTCAAATCAAATTCCAGGGTGTTCTTTGCTTTCTTCACCAATGAAGGGAATTGATGAGCGGATAATTTATACGCATTTTGGCATTGTTTTTACATAGTTTTTAGTATGATTTAGCTAGTTTTTAGTATATTTTTATTAGTTTTTAAATAAAAATCACATATCTGAACTTTACTCTGAGTTTGTGTGTTTTTCTGTGATTTCAGGTATTTTCTGGCTGAAATTGAGAGACCTGAGAAAAAATCAGATTTAGAGGTTGAAGAAGGACTGTAGATGCTGTTGGATTCTAACCTCCCTGCACTCAAAGTGGATTTTCTAGAGCTACAGAACTCCAAATGGCACGCTCTCAATTGTGCTCGAAAGTAGACATCCAGGGCTTTCCAGCAATATATAATAGTTCATACTTTGATTAAGGATAGATGATGTAAACGGGCATTGAACGCCAGTTCTATGCTGCATTTTGGAGTCAAACGCCAAAAACAGGTTGCAAAGTGGAGTTAAACGCCAGAAACAGGTTACAAACTGGCGTTCAACTCCAAGAAAGACCTCTACACGTGTAAAGCTCAATGCTCAGCCCAAGCACACATCAAGTGGGCCCCGGATGTAGATTTCTGTATCAATTACTCATTTCTGTAAACCCTAGTAACTAGTTTAGTATAAATAGGACTTTTTACTATCTTTGTAAGATCTTTCATTAGTTTTTATGCTATCGTAGACTTTCATGGAGGCTGGCCATTCGGCCATGCCTGGACCACTATCACTTATGTATTTTCAAACGGTAGAGTTTCTACACACCATAGATTAAGGTGTGGAGCTCTGCTGTTCCTCATGAATTAATACAAAGTACTACTGTTTTTCTATTCAATTCAAGCTTATTCCTATTCTAAGATATCCATTCGCACCCAAGAACATGATGAATGTGATAATTATGTGACGCTCATCATCATTCTCACTTATGAACGCGTGCCTGACAAACACTTCCGTTGTACATACAAACAAGCTAGAATGAATATCTCTTAGATATCTAATACAGAGGACCGAGTCCGAAAAATTAGAATCTTCGAGGTATAAGTTAGAACCCATGGATGGCCATTCTTGAGATCCAGAAAGTCTAAACCTTGTCTGTGGTATTCCGAGTAGGATCTGGGAAGGGATGGCTGTGACGAGCTTCAAACTCGCGAGTGCTGGGCGTAGTGACAGACGCAAAAGGATAGTAAATCCGATTCCAGTATGATCGAGAACCGACAGATGATTAGCCATGCAGTGACAGCGCATTGGACCATTTCCATAGAGAGGATGGGATGTAGCCATTGACAACAGTGATGCCCTACATAAAGCTTGCCATGGAAAAGAGTAGGAATGGTTGGATGAAGACAGCAGGAAAGCAGAGGTTCAGAGGAACAAAAGCATCTCTATACGCTTATCTGAAATTCTCACTAATGAATTACATAAGTATCTCTATCCTAGTTTATGTTTTATTTATCTTTTAATTATTAAAACTCTATATCCATTTGAATCTGCCTGACTGAGATTTACAAGGTGACCATAGCTTGCTTCAAGCCGAAAATCTCCGTGGGATCGACCCTTACTCACGTAAGGTTTATTACTTGGACGACCCAGTGCACTTGCTGGTCAGTTGTGCAAAGTTGTGACAAAGAATTAAGATTATGAACGTGCGTATAAAGTTTTCAGCGCCGTTACCAAGGAATGGAACCGTCACGATTTCTGCGCACCAAGTTTTTGGCACCGTTGCCGGGGATTGTTCGAGTTTGGACAACTGACGGTTCATCTTGTTGCTCAGATTAGGTAATTTTATTTTAATTTTAAGCTTTTTATTTCTTATTTTTGAAAAATACAAAAAAAAATTCTTCTTTTTCGTTTTTCCCAATTAAATTTTCGAAAAATAAAAAAAAAATTTAATAAAATCATAAAAGAAAAAAATATTTTGTGTTTCTTGTTTGAGTCTAGAGTCAAGTTTTAAGTTTGGTGTCAATTGCATATTTTTAATTTTCTAAAAATTATTTTCGAAAATTTCATGCATTGCATTCTTCATGATCTTCAAGTTGTTCTTGGTCAGTCTTCTTGTTTGATCTTCATATTTTCTTGTTTTGTGTTTTTTCTTGTTTCTCATATGCATTCTTGAAACATTAATGTCTAAAGAATAAGAATTTTTAAGTTTGGTGTCTTGTATGTTTTCTTTTCTTGAAAATTTTTTAAAAATAAGTTTTTGGTGTTCATCTTGACATTCAAAGTGTTCTTGGTGTTCATCTTGACATTCATAGTGTTCTTGCATGCGTCACATGTTTTGATCCAAAATTCTCATGCATTGAGTCTTTTTGATGTTTTTCTCTTTGTTCATTAAAAATTCAAAAAATCATAAAAATATCTTTCCCTTTTTCACTCATAAAATTTGAAAATTTGAGTTGACTTTTTCAAAAAATTTTAAAATCAAGTTGTTTCTTATGAGTCAAATCAAATTTTCAATTTAAAAATTCTATCTTTTTCAAATCTTTTTCAAAAATCAAATTTCTTTCAAAAATCTTTTTCTTATTTCTATTTCATATTTTCAAATTTAATACTAATAATTAATGTGATTGATTCAAAAATATTAAGTTGTTACTTGCCTATTAAGAAAGGTTCAATCTTTAAACTCTAGAATCATATCTTTTTAGTTTCTTGTTAGTCAAGTAATCAACTTTAATTTTCAAAATCAAATCTTTTTAAATTTCTTTTTCAAATCTTTCTCAAAATAAATTTCAATCACATCTTTTTCAAAATCAATTTCAAAATCTTTTCTAACTTCTTTTCTAACCTCTTATCTTTTTAAATTGATTTTCAAATCTTTTTCAATCAATCTTATCTTTTTGTTTCAATCATATCTTTTTCAAAACTACCTAACTAATTCTTTCTTTAATTTTCGAAAATCCCTTCCCTCTTTTTCAAAAAAAATTCCTTTTTAATTAATTAATTGTTTTAAAAAATTAATTTAATTTGATTTCAATTTTAATTCTAATTTAATTAATTTTTGAAATTTTCTCTCTCTCATCTCCTTCTAATTATTTATTTATTTATTTATTTACTAACACTTCTCTTCATCTCAAAATTCGAACCCTCTCTTCCTCTTGGTATTCGAATTTCTCTTCTTCTATTCTTATCTTCTTCCACTCACATAAAGGAATCTCTATACTGTGACATAGAGGATTCCATATTTTCTGTTCTCTTCTTTTTCATATGAGCAGGAACAAGGATATGAACATTCTAGTTGAAGCTGATCCTGAACCTGAAAGGACTCTGAAGAGGAAGCTAAGGGAAGCTAAAGCACAACTCTCTGGAGAAAATCTGACAGAAATTTTCGAAAAAGAAGAAAACATGGCCGAAAATAATAACAATGCAAGGAAGATGCTTGGTGACTTTACTGCACCTAATTCCAATTTACATGGAAGAAGCATCTCGATCCCTGCCATTGGAGCAAACAACTTTGAGCTTAAACCTCAATTAGTTTCTCTGATGCAACAGAACTGCAAGTTTCATGGACTTCCATCCGAAGATCCTTTTCAGTTCTTAACTGAATTCTTGCAGATCTGTGATATTGTTAAGACCAATGGGGTTGATCCCGAGGTCTACATGGTTATGCTTTTCCCATTTGCTGTAAGAGACAGAGCTAGAATATGGTTGGACTCTCAACCTAAAAACAGCCTGAACTCTTGGGATAAGCTGGTCACGGTTTTCTTAGCCAAGTTCTTTCCTCCTCAAAAGCTTAGTAAGCTTAGAGTGGATGTTCAGACCTTCAAACAGGAAGAAAGTGAATCCCTCTATGAAGGTTGGGAGAGATACAAGGAACTGACCAAAAAGTGTCCTTCTAACATGCTTTCAGAATGGACCATTCTGGATATATTCTATGATGGTCTGTCTGAGTTATCAAAGATGTAACTGGACCATTCTGCAGGTGGATCCATTCACCTAAAGGATACGCCTGCAGAAGCTCAAGAACTCATTGACATGGTTGCAAATAACCAGTTCATGTACACTTCTGAAAGGAATCCTATGAATAATAGAACGCCCATGAAGAAGGGAGTTCTTGAAATTGATACTCTGAATGCCATATTGGCTCAGAATAAAATATTGACTCAGCAAGTCAATATGATCTCTCAGAGTCTGAATGGATTGAAGGAATCATCCAATAGTACTAAAGAGGCATCTTCTAAAGAAGAAGCTTATGATCCTGAGAACCCTGCAATAGCAGAGGTGAATTACATGGGGGAACCCTATGGAAACACCTATAATCCCTCATGGAGAAATCATCCAAATTTCTTGTGGAAGGATCAACAACAGCCTCAACAAGGCTTTGACAATGGTGGAAGAAACATGTTTAGTAATAGAAAGCCTTTTCCATCATCCACTCATCAAAAGACAGAGAGTCCTAAGCAGGATCCATCTAGCTTAGCAAATATAGTCTCTGATCTATCTAAGGCCACTTTAAGTTTCATGAATGAAACACAGTCCTCCATTAGGAATTTGGAGGCACAAGTGGGCCAGCTGAGTAAAAGAGTCACTGAAACTCCTCCTAGTACTCTCCCAAGCAATACAGAAGAGAATCCAAAAAGAGAGTGCAAGGCCATTGATTTAACCATCATGGCCGAACCTACAAGGGAGGGAGAGGACGTGAATCCTAGTGAGGAAGACCTCCTGGGACGTCCAGTGATCAACAAGGAGTTTCCCTCTGAGGAACCAAAGGAATCTGAGGCTCATCTAGAGACCATAGAGATTCCTTTGAACCTCCTTATGCCATTCATGAGCTCTGATGAGTATTCTTCTTCTGAAGAGAATGAAGATGTCACTGAAGAGCAAGTTGCCAAGTACCTTGGTGCAATTATGAAGCTGAATGCCAAATTATTTGGTAATGAGACTTGGGAAGATGAACCCCCATTGTTCATCAATGAACTGAGTGATCTGGATCAACTGACATTGCCTCAGAAGAAACAGGATCCTTGAAAGTTCTTAATACCTTGTACCATAGGCACCATAACCTTTGAGAAGGCTCTATGTGACCTTGGATCAGGGATAAACCTCATGCCACTCTCTATAATGGAGAAACTGGGAATCTTTGAGGTGCAAGCTGCCAGAAACTCATTAGATATGGCAGATAACTCCAGAAAACAGGCTTATGGATAAGTAGAGGACGTGCTAGTAAAGGTTGAAGGCCTTTACATCCTTGCTGATTTCATAATCCTGGATAAAGACCTTTCCTAGCCACAGCAAGAGCTGTTATTGATGTGGGCAGAGGAGAGTTAGTCCTTCAACTGAATGAGGACAACCTTGTGTTTAAAACTCAAGGATCTCCTTCTGTAACCATGGAGAGGAAGCATTAAAAGCTTCTCTCACTGTAGAGTCAACCAAAACTCCCACAGTCAAACTCTAAGTTTGGTGTTGGGAGGTTCCAACAATGCTCTGAACATCTGTGAGGCCCCATGAGAGCTCACTGTCAAGCTATTGACATTAAAGAAGCGCTTGTTGGGAGGCAACCCATTGTTATCTAATTATATTTATTTATTTTCCATTGCTATTTTATGTTTTCTTTAGGTTGATGATCATATGAAGTCACAAAAACTATTGAAAAATCAAAAACAGAGTGAAAAATAGAATGAAAAATAGCACACCCTGGAGGAGAACAGTCTGGCATTTAAACGCCAAAAACAAGCATCTGTCTGGCGTTTAACGCCAGAAATAGGCACCAAGCTGGCATTTAACGCCAGAAACAAGCATCTACTTGGCGTTAAACGCCAGAACAGAGCATGGAAATGGCATTTAACACCAGAAACAGGCAGCAGTTTGGCGTTAAATGCCAGGATTGCTTGTATAGGGCGTTTTACACGTCTAAAGGGTACAGGGATAAAAAATCCTTGACACCTCAGGATCTGTGGACCCCACAGGATCCCCTCAGGATCTGTGGACCCCACAGAATCCCTACCTAACCCTATTCTCTCCTCTTCACACCTTTTCATAACTCTCTTCCCCAAATGTCCTTCACCAATCACTTCAATCCCTCTTTTCCATCACCCCTCACCACTCACATCCATCTTCTCTTCCCCATAAACCCCACCTACCTTCAAATTCAAAATATTTTCCCTCCCAAACCCAATCCAAAATGGCCGAACCCTAAACCCCTCCCCACTTCTATATAAACCCCTCATTCCTTCTTATATTTCACACAATACAACCCTCTCTTCTTCCACTTGGCCGAAACCTACTCTCTCTCCCTCTCCTCCATTTCTCTTCTTCTTCTAATTCTTTCTTTCTTCTTTTGCTCTTGGATGAGCAAACATTTTAAGTTTGGTGTGGTAAAAGCATTGCTTTTTATTTTTCTATAACCATTTATGGCACCTAAGGCCAGAGAAACCTCTAGAAAGAGAAAAGGGAAGGCAATTGCTTCCACCTCTGAGTCATGGGAGATGGAGAGATTCATCTCAAAGGTCCATCAAGACCACTTCTATGAAGTTGTGGCCAAGAAGAAAGTGATCCCTGAGGTTCCTTTCAAGCTCAAAAGGAGCTGGAATTGACATAGAGGGAGATATCCTCATTGAAGAGGATAAGCCCATCACTAAGAAAAGGATGGAGCAAACAAGAGATCATGGACTTCAACATGAGCATGAGGAGATTCCTCACCATGAAATCCCTGAGATGCCTCAAGGGACGCACTTCCCTCCAAAAAACTATTGGGAACAAATCAACATTTTCCTAGGAGAATTAAGTTCCAACATGGGACAACTAAGGGTGGAGCACCAAGAGCACTCCATCATCCTCTATGAAATTAGAGAAGATCAAAGAGCTATGAGGGAGGAGCAAGAAAGACAAGGAAGAGACATATAGGAGCTCAAGAGCACCATTGGTTCTTCAAGAAGAGGAAGACGGGCGAAAAAAGAGAAAGAAAAAGAAAAAGCAAGCAGAAAAAGCCAAAAGCTCTTTAAACCAAAAGGCAAGAGCAAAAAGCCAGTAGCCCTTAAAACCAAAAGGCAAGGGTAATAAAAAAGGATCCAAGGCTTTGAGCATTAGTGGATAGGAGGGCCTAAAGGAATAAAATCCTGGCCTAAGCGGCTAAACCAAGCTGTCCCTAACCATGTGCTTGTGGCGTGAAGGTGTCAAGTGAAAACTTGAGACTGAGTGGTTAAAGTCAAGGTCCAAAGCAAAAAGAAGAGTGTGCTTAAGAACCCTGGACACCTGTAATTGGGGACTTTAGCAAAGCTGAGTCACAATCTGAAAATGTTCACCAAGTTATGTGTCTGTGGCATTTATGTATCCGGTGGTAATACTGGAAAACAAAGTGCTTAGGGTCACGGCCAAGACTCATAAAGTAGCTGTGTTCATACTGAACTAGGAGAATCAATGACACTATCTAAATTCTAAGTTCCTATAGATGCCAATCATTCAGTACCTCAATGGATAAAGTGAGATGCCAAAACTATTCAAGAGGTAAAAAGCTACATGTCCTGCTCATCTGATTGGAGCTAAGTTTCATTAATATTTTGGAATTTATAATATATTCTCTTCTTTTTATCCTATTTGATTTTCAGTTGCTTGGAGACAAGCAACAATTTAAGTTTGGTGTTGTGATGAGCGGATAATTTATACGCTTTTTGGCATTACTTTTACATAGTTTTCAGTATGATTTAGTTAGTTTTTAGTATATTTTTATTAGTTTTTAAATAAAAATCACATTTCTGGACTTTACTATGAGTTTGTGTGTTTTTCTATGATTTTAGATATTTTCTGGCTGAAATTGAGGGACCTGAGCAAAAATCAGATTTAGAGGTTGAAGAAGGACTGCAGATGCTGTTGGATTTTGACCTTCTTGCACTCAAAGTGGATTTTCTAGAGCTACAGAACTCCAAATGGCGCGCTCTCAATTGCGTTGAAAAGTAGGCATCCAGGGCTTTCCAGCAATATATAATAGTCCATACTTTGATTAAGGATAGATGACATAAACTGGCATTGAACGCCAGTTCCATGCTGCATTCTGGAGTCAAACGCCAGAAACAGGTTGCAAAGTGGAGTTAAACGCCAGAAACATGTTACAAACTGGCGTTCAACTCCAAGAAAGACTCTACACGTGTAAAGCTCAATGCTCAGCCCAAGAACACACCAAGTGGGCTCCGGAAGTGGATTTCTGCATCAATTACTCATTTCTGTAAACCCTAGTAACTAGTTTAGTATAAATAGGACTTTTTACTATCTTTGTAAGATCTTTCATTAGTTTTTATGCTATCTTAGACTTTCATGGGGGCTGGCCATTCGGCCATGCCTGGACCATTATCACTTATGTATTTTCAAACGGTAGAGTTTCTACACACCATAGATTAAGGTGTGGAGCTCTGCTGTTCCTCATAAATTAATACAAAGTACTACTGTTTTTCTATTCAATTCAAGCTTAGTCCTATTCTAAGATATCCATTCGCACCCAAGAACACGATGAATGTGATGATTATGTGACGCTCATCATCATTCTCACTTATGAACGCGTGCCTGACAAACACTTCCGTTCTACATGCAAACAAGCTAAAATGAATATCTCTTAGATATCTAATACAGAGGACCAAGTCCGAGATATTAGAATCTTCGTGGTATAAGTTAGAACCCATAGATGGCCATTCTTGAGATCCGGAAAGTCTAAACCTTGTTTGTGGTATTCCGAGTAGGATCTGGGAAGGGATGGCTGTGACGAGCTTCAAACTCGCGAGTGCTAGGCGTAGTGATAGACGCAAAAGGATAGTAAATCCTATTCCAGTATGATCGAGAACCAACAGATGATTAGCCATGCAGTGACAGCGCATTGGACTATTTTCACAGAGAGGATGGGATGTAGCCATTGATAACGGTGATGCCCTACATAAAGCTTGCCATGGAAAGGAGTAGGAATGGTTGGATGAAGACAGCAGGAAAGCAGAGGTTCAGAGGAACGAAAGCATCTCTATACGCTTATCTAAAATTCTCACTAATAAATTACATAAGTATCTCTATCCTAGTTTATGTTTTATTTATCTTTTAATTATTAAAACTCTATATCCATTTGAATTCGCCTGACTGAGATTTACAAGGTGACCATAACTTGCTTCAAGCTGACAATCTCCGTGGGATCGACCCTTACTCGCGTAAGGTTTATTACTTGGACGACCCAGTGCACTTGCTGGTCAGTTGTGCAAAGTTGTGACAAAGAATTAAGATTATGAACGTGCGTATAAAGTTTTCAGCGCCGTTACCAAGGAATGGAAACATCAAGATTTCTGCGCACCAGAAATGGGATAGGAATGGACTCATCCACTATAGCTTTCCTCTTGGGTTCCTTAAGGCTTACTCCTTCTTCATCATGCCTTTTGTCTATCTTCTCCTCTTCATGTGGAGCTTCAACGACCACCTCTTCTTCATGGATGTCTTCCATGAGCCTAGGAGGTATCTCCTCCAATGTATTCCCCGACCGTAGAGTGATGGCGTTGAGACCGCCCTTGGGGTTTGGTTGGGGTTGGGAAGGAAGGCTAGAAGAGCTTGAGGGTTGGTTGGTGTTGTTGGAGGAGGACTGATAAATTCCACTTTTGTGGTTTATATTGTGTAGAATTTGGGGGTTTTTTTCAACATTTCTAACACTTATTCACAAGAAATGCATGGTTTTATATTCCCTTCCCAATATTGCTCCATGATGAAAAACCTACTCCTTTTGCCTTAAAATTGCCATTTTTTAATCCTCTTTTATTGCCATTTGATGTCATGATGTATTTGTTGAGTGATTTTAGGAATTATAGGGTAGAAATGGCCTAGAAGAGAGAAAGGAAGCATGCACAAGAGGGGGGATCATTCATTTTGACACTATTCACAATTTTTAGCTAGTTTTTGGTTCTTTGTTCTTCTAGAGAGAGAAACCCTTGTTCCTCTCTAGATCTAGCTTTAATTTGATCTTCCCTTGTTGAATTCTGAATTGGATCTTGTTAATTACTAGTTTTGATTGTTTAATTTGAATTCTTTAGTATAATTTTGCTTAGATCTTGTGTTAGTTTTATGAATTCTTGTCAATTGTCATTTTATACCCAATTCATGAATGTTGTGAATCTTGATTTGTTGATGCTACATTGATGGTTTCTATGATTAATTGTGTTGTTTTAGTGATTGTATGTTGATAATTGTTAGTGGGTACTTGTTAATTCCAATTTAAATGCAATTTGAACATGTCTTTTGTCAATGCTTACCATGTGTTTGATGAATTGTTTACCTTGATTATGGAGTAGTTCTCTTTACTCTTGGCTTAGGCTAAGGGAATCGGGTAAACTTGAGTCATTGGGTCTAATGGATTTGATGATTTGGGAACCCTTAGTGGTCAATTTGATAGCCATTGACACTAACCTACTATTAAGTCAATTAGTAGTGAGGTTAGAACTTATGGGTTGATATTGACCAAACCATTTGACGTACTTCAAGTATAGAAGTAGACTTAATGAGTTTGGTTCCTTATAATTGTCAAGATATGGTTATTAGACAAGGATGGTGACCCCAATTCCCATGCCTAGCCAAGAGTTGCTTTTATTATTCATATCTAAAAAACCAAAATTTTTGATTACTTGTCTTAGTTATAGTTACTTGTTTAGCTCAGAATAAAATCATATTGGATGTTACTTTGTTATCTTGGAATTATTCACATCTTGCTTAATTATTTGAATTAGTTTCTTGCAATTTAACATTACTTGCTTATTAAGACTCATAGTTCAATTTCTTTCTGATGACTCACAACCCCAGATTTCTAACCAATGTTGAAGCACATGTTTGCCCATTCCTTGTGAGACGACCCGGGGTTTGAATACTTCGATTATTTCTATTGGTGTTGAACTTGTGACAACCAATTTCTTTTCTAAATTTGATACTCGAGGATTGTTGTTGGTAGAGCTATACTTGCAACGCGACTTTATTGAGAAATTCTTTACCGATATAAATCCTCTACATCAAATTTTTGGCGCCGTTGCCGAGGAATGGTTGCAACATATGCCTTGATATTGGTTATGTGAATATGTGAATATTGTAGATAGTTTAATTGCTTTCAATACTTAGCTATAGTTTAGATTTCTTTTATATTTGTGCTATGACTCTCAAGTTTGATGACTCGATCTCAACCGAATTCTAGCTTAGCCGATTTTGATCCCGAGATTGAAAGAACTTTGTTACATACTCAGCAAGCTAGACGGCGGTTGGATTATACGGCTAGTACTTCGGCCTCTCTTGAGGAACACACCGAATCACTAGGTGGTACCGAGAGTGACTTGGAGTCTGCTACTTCCTATTCTTCTATTAGCACTAATAATACATTTTTGCATCCTACAGGTGAGCCACACATGGCAGAGCCATGACGGATCACTTTGCATGAGCAAGGAGCTCCGGATATCATACTTCAACCGTTGCAAGCAAGGTATCCTAACCTTGATCCAAACATTGAATTGAAGAGTAGCTTGATACATCTACTTCCTAAATATCATGGGTTGCCGAGTCAAGACCCCATTCGACATCTAAGAGATTTTCGAGTTGCTTATTCTATGGCTCGAAGGCATGGAGGCGATGAGGTGGCTATCATGGTTTTTGCCTTCCCTTTCTCTCTTGAAGGGCAAGCGAAGACATGGTTTTATTCGCTACCGGATGAGATTGTGACCAATTGGGATTTCTTGAGAAGAGAGTTTCTAGATAAATTCTTCCCACCGGAGAAGAACGATTACATCCGGAAGGAGATTTTGGGTATAATGCAAAAACTCCAAGAGAGTTTGTACGAGTATTGGTCTCGGTTCAAGAGGCTATTAGAATCTTATCCACATCATGGAATGAACACTCACTTGCTCATTAGCTACTTCACCGGAGGTCTTTGTGTGGAAGATAGAAGATTGCTCAACGCTTCTAGTGGTGGTTCCCTTTCGAAAAACAAAACGGAGGGAGAATCTTGGAATTTGATAAAGGATGTTACCGAGGCTACACAACATACAAGGGTGAGAAGTAATTCTCTCAAGGGTGTGGTAGAACCATCTCCTTCCGAATCAGGCCTAACCAAAGCACTTGGGGATATAACCACCATCCTCACGCAAATACAAAAGGATCAAAAGGAATACTACTCCATCCAAGCCGTCCAAGCCCCACCTCCAATTGCTCAACTTGAAGGCCCTCCTAGGATTTGTGCTTTGTGCTCTAGCACCACACATTACATCGATCAATGCCATCAAATTCAAGAGGAACATGCTCTTGTAGTGGCCATGTGAATTACAACAATCGTCCACCCTATCCTTCTCAAGGCCAAAACAACTACCCTCATGGTAGTAATCAACATCAAGGGTGGAGGGATAATGCACAAGAGAGAAATCAAAACCAAAGATGGAATAACTCTTCTTCTCATTACAACAACAACCAATCTTCATCCCAATACCACCATAACAACACCAACTACCAAGCCAACCAAGGCCACTCCAACCAAAACCAAAACAACTACACCAAATACCAAGTACCACACCATAGACAACAATCCAACCAAACTTCTCCATCTTCCAACAATCAAGTTGATGAGCTTAGAGCCGCCATGGAGAAACGAGACGAGAGCAACAAGGTTCAATTTGATGCCTTGGGCGCCCAATTGGCTACCCTCACCAACATGCTTTAAAAGATGGCCATGTCAAACCAACCCTCAACCCCCAACAACAACACCAACCAACCCTCAAGCTCTTCTAACCTTCGATCCCAACCCCAACCAAACCCGAAGGGCAGTCTCAATGCCATCACTCTACAGTCGGGGACTACATTGGAGGAGATACCTCCAAGGGTCATGGGAGACATTCAAGAGGAAGAAGTGATTGTTGAAGCTCCACATGAAGAAAAGGTGGTAGACAAAAGGTATGAGGAAGAAGGAGTAAGCCTCAAGGAACCCAAGAGGAAAGCTATAGTGGATGAGTCCATTCCTATTCCATTCCCATCCATGGTGAAGAAAGCAAAGAAAATACCGGAATTTGATTTGAACATGCTTCAAGTGTTTAAGAAGGTTGAGGTAACCATACCACTTCTTGATGCTATTCAACAAATTCCAAAGTATGCAAATTTTTTGAAAGACTTGTGTACACACAAAGATAGGATAGGAGAATTGGAGACATTATCCTTGGGTAGTTCAATTTCTTCCTTGATGGAACCTATTCCAAAGAAATGTGGTGACTCCGGACCTTGTTTGGTGTCTTGTTGTATTGGTGGGCACACTTTTCATGATTGTATGTGTGACCTGGGAGCTTGTGTAAGCATCATGCCGCTTTCTATCTATGTGCGGTTGAATTTAGCTCCATTAAAGAAGTCAGATCTGAGGTTTATCTTAGCCGATAAAAGTGTGATCACGGTGATGGAAATAGCAGAAGACGTACTTATGGCGATCAAGGATTTGGTTTTTCTAGTTGACTTTTACATCCTTGAAATGCCTCCAACAGAAAATAGAAGCTCATCCTCCATTTTACTTGGTAGACCCTTTCTCAAGACCTCTAAATTCAAGTTAGATGCCCTTACCGGCACACATTCCTTTGAGGTTGGAAACAAGACTTTCAAGTTCAATTTAGAAGAAACCATGAAGCATCCTCCCGAAGAGCATTCCGTGCTCCGATGTGATGTAATTGATGAAGTGGTGGCGAAAGTGCAAGAAGAAGACCACCACAAGTTGTGCTACCCTATTGTTGAGGAGACGGATGACCAAAGGGATGAACATGAGAAAGTTGTTAAGAATGAACTCCATGAGCTTGATGAAAAGGAACCTCAGCTTGAGGCAAAGAGTGAACTGAAGCCCCTTCCATCTCATTTGAAGTATGCTTTCTTAGAGGACAACCAAAAGTTTCCAGTCATTATCGCTAGTGAGCTTTCAAGTGAAGAGGAAGAAAAGCTCCTAGATGTTCTAAGAAAGTACAATAAAGCAATTGGATGGAGCCTAGCTGATATTGTGGGGATTGACCCTCGCAAGTGCATGTATCGCATATTTCTCCAAGAGGGAGCTAGACCGGTTAGGCAACCACAAAGAAGGCTCAACCCAACTATCCTCGATGTGGGGAAGAAAGAGGTCACGAGATTACTTGATGCGGGTATCATATACCCAATTTCTGACAGTGAGTGGGTGATCCCGGTCCAGGTTATTCCCAAGAAATTGGGCATCACTGCGGTTAAAAAGGATGATGGTGAAGTGGTCACCAAGAGAGTACAAAATGCGTGGCGAGTGTGCAAATATTATATTAGATTGAACGCCGCTACAAGAAAGGACCACTATCCTTTGCCCTTTATCGATCAGATGTTGGACCATTTGGCGGGTAAATCTCATTATTGTTTTCTTGATGAATTCACTAGTTACTTCCAGATTCACATTGCTCCTGAAGATCAGGAAAAGACCACATTCACTTGTCCGTTTGGCACCTTTGCCTATAAAAGGATGCCATTTGGACTATGTAACGCACCTGCTACTTTTCAGCGGTATATGACGGGTGTCTTTTCCAATCTAATGAAGAATTGTCTGGAAGTCTTTATGGATGACTTCAGTGTTTATGGTACTTCATTTCATTGTTGCTTAGAGAACTTGGCCAAGGTCTTAGCTAGATGTGTTGACAATAACCTTGTCTTGAATTTTGAAAAATGTCACTTTATGGTAAGACAAGGTATCTTGTTAAGACATGTAGTATCTCATGAAGGCATTTTTGTAGACCCGGCCAAGGTCGATGTTATCACCACTTTACCTCACCCCTCATCTGTGAGGGAGGTCCGCTTGTTTTTAGGACATGCAGGATTCTATATGTGCTTTATTAAAGATTTTAGCAAGATTGCTTTGCCATTGTCGCGCCTACTCCAAAAAGATGTGGATTTTGAGTTTGACAGCTAATGTCTGAAAGCTTTTGAAGAGCTAAGGAGAGTTCCTACCACGGCACCGATTGTACGAGGCCCCAACTGGACGTTTCCATTCGAGATAATGTGCGATGCGTCAAACCATGCTGTAGGTGCCGCGCTTGCACAGCGCGATGGTAAACTCTCTTATGTCATTGCTTAATCTTCTAAAACACTGGATACAACACGATCCAACTATACCACTACTGAAAAGAAACTCCTAGCTATTGTTTATGCTTTAGATAAATTCAGATCTTATTTGCTAGGATCAAAGATAGTGGTATACACGGATCATGCAACTTTAAAGTACTTATTGACAAAGAATGAGTCAAAGCCTAGACTCATACATTGGATCTTGCTTTTGCAAGAATTCGACATTGAGATTAGGGACTGGAGTGGATCTCAAAACTTGGTTGCAGATTATTTAAGCCGCATTGAGAATTTAAAATTTGACCTATTTCCGATCAATGACTCATTCCCATTGGATAGTTTGCATGCTGTGTCGGATAGTTTTCCTTGGTCTGCCCCAATGGCGAACTACTTGGTTGCAAAACTCCTCCCTCCCAACTTTTCTAAACACCAAAGGGATAAGTTGAGGAGTGATTCCAAATACTATATTTGGGATGACCCTAACTTGTGGAAGAGAGGAGTGGACCAAGTAATTCGAAGATGTGTCCCGGAGTCTGAAATCTAACCCATTCTTGAAGCTTGTCATTCGTCCGAATGTGGTGGCCACTTTGGCCCACAAAGGACCGCTAAAAAGGTGTTGGATTGTGGATTCTGGTGGCCAACCTTATTCAAGGATGCTAATCGGTTCTGTGTGTCTTGCCATCAGTGTCAGAAGTCGAGAAACACACCCCAAATGGATGAAATGCCTCAGCAACCTATGCTGTTCTGCGAGATATTTGATGTATAGGGCTTTGACTTTATGGAATCATTTCCCAACTCCAATGGGTATCTGTATATTCTGTTAGCGGTTGATTACGTGTCAAAGTGGGTAGAAGCAATACCTACCCACCTTGACGATGCCAATACCGTTGTTCCTTTTATTAGGAATAACATTGTATGACGTTATGGGTCGCCACGAGGAATCGTGAGCGACCAAGGATCCCACTTTTGTAACAGGAAAGTAGAGGCATTGCTCAAATGCTATGGAGTGTCGCATAAGGTTGCTACTGCTTATCATCCGCAAACCAATGGACAAGCAGAAGTGTCCAACCGGGAGATTAAGAGAATTTTGGAGAAAGTGGTCAATCCACAAAGAAAGGATTGGAGCCTCCGGTTAGGAAATGCACTATGGGCGTATAGAACGGCCTACAAGGCTCCGTTAGGGATGAGTGCCTTCCGGATCGTCTATGGCAAGCCATGCCACCTTCCGGTGGAAATTGAGCAAAGAGCCTATTGGGCGGTAAAGCAGTGTAACATAGATTTGACCAAGGTGGGTGATAAACCACTATTTTATGGTTTATCTTGTGCTCAATTGAGTGGATTTTATCAATCTTTCATACACTTATTCATACTATTTGCATGGTTTTACATTCTCCTTCCTGATTTTGTGCTATGATTGAAAACATGCTTCTTTGGCCTTATATTTGCTAATATTAATCCTCTCTTATTACCATTCGATGCCTTGATATGTGCGTTAAGTGTTTTCAGAGATTACAGGGCAGGAATGACTTGGAGGATGAAAAGGAAGCATGCAAAAGTGGAAGGAATAAGTTGAAGAAATTGCTAAGCTGTCCAGCCTGACCTCTTCGCATTCAAACAGTCATAACATGAGCTACAGAGGTCCAAAAGACAGAGTTCTAGTTGCATTGGAAAGCTAACGTCCGGAGCTTCGATTTGATATATAATATGCCATAGTTGCTCTGAAGCTAGGTGAAGCAAATGCGTGCTCCACGCGGATGCGTCGCAGTGACAAAAATCAGCGTGGCAGATTTCTTCTCCAGCGATTTCTGGGCTATTTTCGGCCTAGTTTTCGGCCCAGAAAACACATATTAGAGGCTATAAAGTGGGAGAGTCCATTCATTCATAATCATCAGCTTCATACATTCACTTTTCATATTTTAGATGTAGTTTTTAGAGAGAGAGGTTCTCTCCTCTCTCTTAGGATTTAGGATTAGGATTCCTCTTAAAGGAATTAGGATTTCTTATTATTTCAACTTTATTATTTCAACTTACAATTTTTTCCGAGTTCTAGGATTAATGTCCTTTTTATTTATTTTATCAATTTAGCTTATAAACTCTTTATGTTTGGATTAATTTCCTTTTATTAATGCAATTGAGGTATTTCAGATTTATCTTTAGCTTTTTATATTCTTGGCTTTAATTGATTAACTAGAGGCTCTTGAGTTATCAAACTTATCGTGATTGATTGTTATGTCTGCTAATTGAATTGAATTCCACTCACTCTAGTCTTTCCTTAGGAGTTGGCTAGGACTTGGGAAATCTAACTAATTAGTCCACTTGGCTTTCCCTTGCTTTCGTAAAGGTTAACTAAGTGGGATTAACTTCAATTCTCATAAGAATAACTAGGATAGGCATTTAATTTTCTTGTCATTTACTTTTCCCGCCAATTTTACATTCCGCAATTCTCATCTCAAATCTTGATTCCGCTCAACTAGAACAAACTTCTAATCCGAATTGCTCACTCAACCAATCCTTGTGGGATTCGACCTCACTCTATTGTGAGTTTTTACTTGACGACGATAACCGGTGCACTTGCCGGAAGGAATTTTGCCGATCGTGCAATTTCCTAATCGTAGCATAACTAGTTTTATGCACATCAAGGACTTCCGAATTTTCATACCTTGCCGAGAGTTTATTTTATAGTTATTTATTTATTTTACTTGTCATTTAAATTACCTGTTCCTTACTTTCAAAACCCCCAATTTACAAGACTCATAACCAATAATAAGAACACCTCCCTGCAATTCCTTGAGAAGACGACCCGAGGTTAAATACTTCTGTTATCAATTTCAAAGGGGTTTGTTACTTGTGACAACCAAAACTTTTGTAAGAAAGGAATTCTTGTCGGTCTAGAAGCTATACTTACAACGGGAGTTTATCTGCGCTAATTATAGATCGCGCGAGAGTTTCATTCTTCAAAATGGCGTCGTTGCCGTGGAACTGCAAACGTGTGCCTTATTATTGGTTATTGTAAATATTTGCTTTTTGCTTGTTTATTTATTTTTATTTTTGTTTTTTCATAAATTAAGAGGTTATTGGTTTTTATTTAGTTATTAAAAAAATTTTCAGATTTTTATTTTAAAATTTTTATCTTATCTTATCTTAGTTTTAAATTTCAAAATTTAAATCTTTTTCAAAAATCATATCTTTTTCAAAATCTTATCTTATCTTATTTCAAAATCAAATTTCAAATTTCAATATTTAAATTCCAAAATTCGAATTTCAAATTTCAATATTTAAATTTCAAAATTCAAATTTCAAAATTCAAATTTTAAATTTTAAAAATCAAACCTTTTCAAAATTTAAATCTTTTTCAAAACTTTATCTTATATTGTTGACTTTTGCAAAATTCAAATTTCAAAATTTAAAATTCAAATTCAAAATTTAATTTTCAAATTCAAAATTTAAATTTCAATAACCTTTTAATTTAAATTTATTTTTATTTTCGTTTTTAATTTTTATTTGCTATTATGAGTTCTCACCCGCATCGCTATGAGTCTGGTTACAATTATGTTGAAGGAAGAAGAAATTACAATGAGAACAGGCATCAAGGTTGGAACAATCAAAGATGGGAGGAGCCACAAGGATTTGATCAACCCTCATGGCAACAACCACCTCCAATGGACTATCAACAACCACCACCATATGCCTATGAACCCTTTCCTCAACATGACTTTGGAACACCAGACTCACAAACCCCTTTCCACCATTCACCTCCATATGACCCTAACCCGTATCCACCATACCAACCACCTTATGAGCCAAATGAACCATACACAGAACCACCCCCATTCCAACACAACTACTCTCATGAACCACCACCTCAATATACACCATCTCCTTATCATTATCAAGATGAACCCCCCTCCTATCCACCCCAAACCTCCATGGAGAAAGCACTTACCGATTTAAACTCTACTATACAAGCTCTCGTCGCCCAAATCAGACCACCAAATACCTTCAACAATCAACCCTCAAGCTCTAGTGCACTTCCTTTTCAACCACAGAATGAACTCTCCATCCCATCACCATCATCCATGGAAGAGCACCCACATCCATCAATCCAAGAGAAACATGATCCCAATGATGCTATTGACATAGAACAAGAGAGAAGGGATCATCTTCACGAATCCATACTTCTTAAGGAGCTAGAGGAGGCCCTAAAGGTGAAGGTAGTAAAGACCCTTGAAGTCGAAGGAGTGGTTGAAGAATTAGTGAAGGAAGACATCAAGGAGGAGTCTGATTTTGTCTTAGAGCAAGAGGAGGCCCAAAATGTGGAGATAGGAGAGACCCTTGAAGATGAAAGAATAGTTGAAAGGAGTTGTCATGGAAAGAAAATCATCAAGGATGAGTATGATTTTATATTAAAACTACTGGACAAAGTAGTAATTACTGAAGAGGAAAAAGTGGTTGAAGACTTGCGAGATGCTGAACCTCCATGGGAAAGTCAAGACAAAGAGCCTCCTTCCAAGACGGTTGCATTTGATGTTGAGGAGGGTGTACAACCTCCAAGGCATGTCATGGTTAAGGACTTAGAAGAGGTCGATCAAGAGATGGCGACTCAAGAAGAAGAAGCACAACCTCCCATGCCCTTGAAAAGCAGTGAAGAGGAGATTGAATTAGAAGAAAGCTACCAAGAGGAAGAGGTTGAAATTGAAGAAGCTTACAAGGAGGTGGAAGGTTTTATTTGTTTTCGAGTTTTATTTGTATTGATTGTATTGAACCTGGAGTTTTGCATAACATTCATATTAGCATTGCATTCTGCATACTGCATTATTAAAAAAAAAAACACGCACGCGACGCGGCAGCGTCGCTGATGCGTCCGCATCATCAGTGCGTTGTGAAGAAAAGAAAGTAAACAGAAAGTCACGCGAAAGCGTGGCTGGAGCGCGCTTTAGACACAAACATGCCCACGCGTCCGCGTAACTCACGCGGCCGCGTCATTTGGAAAAATAGCCTCCCACGCGTCCGCGTCACCCACGCGAACGCGTGCTCCAACAAATCGACGTAAAAGGGGTGCATGGCCGAAAGTTGTGCTGGAGTAGGGCTGGACTGGCGATAGACGCACAAGCCTTACCACGCGAATGCGTGCCCCACGCGTCCGCGTCATCCTCCAATCTTGGCCATTCACGCGACCGCGTCCACCATGTGAACGCGTCACCTCGAAAATTGGCAACAATGAGTTTTGAATAGAGAGTTGTGCGGGCGCGAGGCTGCCCTCGCGCCAGTAGCACAGAACGAGTCACGCGTCCGCGTGACCGACGCGTCCGCGTCGATTCCTATAAGCGCAATTCGCACGAACGCATACCCCGCGCGTCCGTGTTGCTAGCGTCGCACAACCTATCCAGATTAGTTCCAATTATCTTATCTTTTCTTCCCCAATCCTAATTTTTCCTCCCTCCTTTCTTACTTACTTCTTCTTCCGTCCTTTCCCTTCTCATTCTTCTTATCTTTCATTTCATTTTATTTAATTTATTTGCATACTTTCATTCATTACATTTTAATTTTGTGCATATTTTCTTTTCTAAATTCATTATTTTTCCTTTGGAGTTGAATTTTCTTATTTCATTGTTGCCTCTTCTGTTGAATTATTTTAGGTGCTTAGAGACTTGTTTTATTCTGGTTAGGTAATATTATTTAAATCAATGCCAATCTTTTATACCTGTATTAATTTTGCATTGACATGAATTTACATTACCTCTCCTTACCCACACTCTCCCTCATTGTTGCAAAATTTTGCACCACTGGTATGCCATGTGCTTCTATTGTTTTCTCACTTGCATGTTGTAGCTACCATGTAATTAGGACCCTTATTATCTGGCATTAACACCCATATTTTATTTATGTTCTTATCTTTATTTCTGGGTTACTTTCCTTCTTTTTCTCTTCTTTCAGGATGGCCACCGAGGAAGGGAAAGGAAAAGATTCTAACTGGGTAGACAGTCAAGTCAATCTGCACAATCTATAGAGAAAGACATCAGTTCGAGCAGCCCGTCCACTTGTACATCTTAGCATGCACCGAGGACGGTGCAATCTTTAAGTGTGGGGAGGTCGATATCGATCTCCATGGGTTAGTTACTCTTCTATCTCAACACCTATGGTTTATTTTCCTTGTGAGTTATTGCATTTACATGTTTGATTGCATATTTATTTGATTTTGTGCATTTAGTTACTACTTGGTTGAAGTAATATTTTCTTTTTCAAGAAATTTTTATAGTATTTCACTAATTTAAATTAAAACTTTTGTGTTAAATTTGTTTGAAGTTGTATTTGGAACATGGTTTTTGAGCCAAAGAACACACACCCCGTGAGATTTTGAGCTTATTTACATGGTTACATTATTTAACCATAAATTTTTATTCTTGTGTGTCTTCTTCTCTATGATTACAATCTTTACTTTGTTTCAGTCTATATGTTCAATATTTAGTGTATTTATGGTGCACGAAATTGTGATCATCAACAATGGCGCCAAAGGACTTAGAGCTCTCAAACGTGAATCACACTTTGTCACAATTCCGCACAACTAACCAGCAAGTGCACTGGGTCGTCCAAGTAATAAACCTTACGTGAGTAAGGGTCGATCCCATGGAGATTGTTGGCTTGAAGCAAGATATGGTCATCTTGCAAATCTCAGTCAGGCGGATTCAAATGGTTATGGAGGATTGATAATTAAAAGATGAATGAAACATAAAATAAAGATAGAGATAGAGATACTTATGTAATTCATTGGTAGGAATTTCAGATAAGCGTATGAAGATGCTTTATTCCTCCTGAACCTCTGCTTTCCCATTGCCTTCTTCCAATCATTCATATTCCCTTCCATGGCAAGCTTTATGTTGGGCATCACCGTTGTCAATGGCTACTTCCCGTCCTCTCAGTGAAAATGTTCTACGCACGCTGTCACCGCACGACTAATCATCTGTCGGTTCTCGATCATGTTGGAATAGGATCCATTGATCCTTCTGCGTCTGTCACACGCCCAACAATCGTGAGTTTGAAGCTCGTCACAGTCATCCCTTCCCAGATCCTACTCAGAATACCACAGACAAG
The DNA here is from genome assembly GCF_000816755.2 of Arachis ipaensis. Taxonomy (NCBI): domain Eukaryota; kingdom Viridiplantae; phylum Streptophyta; class Magnoliopsida; order Fabales; family Fabaceae; genus Arachis; species Arachis ipaensis. The sequence goes on along the minus strand of NC_029792.2, from coordinate 85,541,467 downwards.
GTTTAGATGTTCCGGATCTCAGGAATGGCCGCCAATAATTCTAGCCTATACCACGAAGGTTCTAATCTTAGATTAGAAACCCAAGAGATACACATTCAAGCTTGTTTGCATGTAGAATAGAAGTGGTTGGTAGGCACGCGTTCATAGGTGAGAATGGTGATGAGTGTCACATAATCATCACATTCATCATGTTCTTGGGTGTGAATGAATATCTTGGAGAAGAAATAGACTTGAGTTGAATAGAAAAACAATAGTACTTGTATTAATTCATGAAGAACAGCGGAGCTCCACACCTTAATCTATGGTGTGTAGAAACTCCACCATTGAAAATACATAAGAACAAGGTCTAGGCATGGCCGTGAGGCCAGCCTCCAAAAGCGTCTAAGATAGCATAAGACTTATCAAAGATGAAAATACAATAGTAAAAGGTCCTATTTATAGAGAACTAGTAGCCTAGGGTGTACAGAAATAAGTAATTAATGCAGAAATCTTCTTCCGGGCCCACTTGGTGTGTGCTTGGGTTGCGCATTGAAGCTTCCATGTGTAGAGACTTTTCTTGGAGTTAAACGCCAGCTTTTGTGCCAGTTTGGGCGTTTAACTCCAGCTTTTGTGCCAGTTCTGGCGTTTTGACGCCAGAATTCTTAAGCTGACTTGAAACGCCAGTTTGGGCCATCAAATCTTGGGCAAAGTATAGACTATTATATATTGCTGGAAAGCCAAGGATGTCTACTTTCCAACGCATTTGAGAGCGCGCCAATTGGGCTACTGTACCTCTAGAAAATCCACTTCGAGTGCAGGGAGGTCAGAATCCAACAGCATCTGCAGTCCTTTTTCAGCCTCTGAATCAGATTTTTGCTCAGATCCCTCAATTTCAGCAAGAAAATACCTGAAATCACAGAAAAACACAAAAACTCATAGTAAAGTCCAGAAAAGTGATTTTTAAATAAAAACTAATAAAAACATAATAAAAACTAACTAAAACAAACTAAAAACAATGCCAAAAAGCGTATAAATTATCCGCTCATCAATTTACCTGCTTGCTTATGATTGAGGCCATTATTTGTTATTATGAGAGAGCTTAGGTTAATTAAAGATTCATATTATAGCTCACTTAGCCATACATATATCCTCACCCTTACCTTAGCCCCATTACAACCCTAAAAAGACCTCATGATGTTTGCATTGGTATACTAAATATTTGTTGATTGGTTAGATGAAGAACAAAGTTTAGAAAGCATGATTAGAGAAGAGTAGAGTGAATTACCCTATACAATTGAGAGACTAGAATGATATACACTACCAGTGAGGGTTCAATGCTTGATTCTATGTTCCCTGTTTTCATGAGCTATCTTCTTACAAGTTTACTTGTCTTTATTTTATATGATTTAAATTAGTGGAATTTGAATTATTTTTGTCTTGGAGAACTTATTTACTTTTAACCAAGTAGGTAGAAACATTTTGCATGTAGTTGCATTCATATAGATAGGTTGCATTTCATACATTCTACCATTCCTCTTCACTCCCTTATAGCTTTTCTTGAGCTTAGCATGAGGACATACTATTGTTTAAATGTGGGGAGGTTGATAAACCACTATTTTATGGTTTATCTTGTGCTCAATTGAGTGGATTTTATCAATCTTTCATACACTTATTCATACTATTTGCATGGTTTTACATTCTCCTTCCTGATTTTGTGCTATGATTGAAAACATGCTTCTTTGGCCTTATATTTGCTAATATTAATCCTCTCTTATTACCATTCGATGCCTTGATATGTGCGTTAAGCATTTTCCGAGATTACAGGGCAGGAATGGCTTGGAGGATGGAAAGGAAGCATGCAAAAGTGGAAGGAATACAAGAAGTTGAAGAAATTGCTAAGCTGTCCAGCCTGACCTCTTCGCATTCAAACAGTCATAACATGAGCTACAGAGTTCCAACGCAATTGAGAGCCCGCCAATTGGGCTTCTGTAGCTCCAAAAAATCCACTTTGAGTGCAGGGAGGTCAGAATCCAACAGCATCTGCAGTCCTTTTTCAGCCTCTGAATCAGATTTTTGCTCAGGTCCTTCAATTTCAACCTGAAAATACCTGAAATCATAGAAAAACACACAAACTCATAGTAAAGTCCAGAAAAGTAATTTTTAAATAAAAACTAATAAAAACATAATAAAAACTAACTAAAACAAACTAAAATCATACTAAAAACAATGCCAAAAAGCGTATAAATTATCCGCTCATCACAACACCAAACTTAAATTGTTGCTTGTCCCCAAGCAACTGAAAATCATATAGGATAAAAAGGATAGAATATATAATGAATTCCAAAAACATCTATTAAGATCAGTATTAATTAGATGAGCGGGGCTTTTAGCATTTTGCTTCTGAACAGTTTTGGCATCTCACTTTATCCTTTGAAGTTCAAAATGATTGGCATCTATAAGAACTCAGAATCCAGATAGTGTTATTGATTCTCCTAGTTAAATATGTTGATTCTTGAACACAGCTACTTTATGAATCTTGGTCGTGACCCTAAGCATTTTATTTTACAGTATTACCACCGGATACATAAATGCCACAGACACATGACTGGGTGAACCTTTTCAGATTGTGACTCAGCTTTGCTAAAGTCCCCAGTGAGAGGTGTCCAGGGCTCTTAAGCACACTCTTTTTGCTTTGGACCACGACTTTAACCACTCAGTCTCAAGTTTTTACTTGACACCTTCACGCCATAAGCACATGGTTAGGGACAGCTTGGTTTAGCCGCTTAGGCCAGGAATTTATTCCTGTGGGCCCTCCTATCCACTAATGCTCAAAGCCTTGGATCCTTTTTATTTTACCCTTGTCTTTTGGTTTAAAGGGTTACTGGCTTTTTCTGCTTGCTTTTCTTTCTTTCTCTCTTTTTTTTTCTTTTTTTCGCTTTTTTTTCGGCAAGCTTTTCACTGCTTTTTCTTGCTTCAAGAGTCAATTTTATGATTTTTCAGATTATCAAATAACATTTCTCCTTTTCCATCATTCTTTCAAGAGCCAATAATTTTAACATTCATGAACAATCAAATTCAAAAATATGCACTGTTCAAGCATTCATTTAGAAAGACATAGTATTGCCACCACATCAAAATAACTAAACTGTTTTAAAATTTGAAATTCATGCACTTCTTTTTTTTTTCAATTAAAAACATTTTTCATTTAAGAAAGGTGATGGATTCATTTTCATAGCTTCAAGGCATAGACACTAAGACACTAATGATCATGTAATAAAGACACAAATATAGATAAACATAAAACATAATTTTCGAAAAACAGAAAATAAAGAACAAGGAGATTAAAGAACGGGTCCACCTTAGTGATGGAGGCTTGTTCTTCCTCTTGAAGATCTAATGGAGTGCTTGAGCTCCTCAATGTCTCTTCCTTGCCTTTGTTTCTCCTCTCTCATGACTCTTTGGCCTTCTCTAATTTCATGGAGGAGGATGGAATGCTCTTGGTGCTCCACCCTTAGTTGTCCTATATTGGAACTTAATTCTCCTAGGGAGGTGTTGATTTGCTCCCAATAGTTTTATGGAGGAAAATGCATCCCTTGAGGCATCTCAGGAATTTCATGATGAGGAATTTCCTCATGCTCTTGTCCATGAGTGGGATCTCTTGTTTGCTCCATCGTTTTCTTAGTGATGGGCTTGTCCTCATCCATGAGGATGTCTCCCTCTATGTCAATTCCAACTGAATTGCAGAGGTGACAAATGAGGTAAGGGAAGGCTAACCTTGCCAAAGTAGAAGACTTATTCGCCACCTTGTAGAGTTCGTGGGATATAACCTCATGAACTTCTACTTCCTCTCCAATCATGATGCTATGGATCATGATGGCTCGGTCTATAGTAACTTCAGACCGGTTGCTAGTGGGAATGATTGAGCATTGGATGAACTCCAACCATCCCCTAGCCACGGGCTTGAGGTCTTGCCTTCTCAGTTGAGTCGGCTTCCCTCTTGCATCTCTTTTCCATTGGGCGCCCTCTTCACAGATGTCCATGAGGACTTGGTCCAACCTTTGATCAAAGTTGACCCTTCTAGTGTATGGGTGTGCATCTCCTTGCATCATTGGCAAGTTGAATGCCAATCTTACATTTTCTGAACTAAAGTCTAAGTATTTCCCCCGAACCATTATAAGCCAATTCTTAGGGTCCGAGTTCACACTTTGATCATGGTTCTTGGTGATCCATGCATTGGCATAGAACTCTTGAACCATTAAGATTCTGACTTGTTGAATGAGGTTGGTGAGAACTTCCCAACCTCTTCTTCGGATCTCATGTTGGATCTTTGGATACTCATTCTTTTTGAGCTTAAAAGGGACCTCGGGGATCACCTTCTTCTTGGCCACAACTTCATAGAAATGGTCTTGATACACCCTTGAGAGAAATCTCTCCATCTTCTATGACTCGGAGGTGGAAGCTTTTCCCTTCCCTTTCCTCTTTCTAGAGGTTTCTCCGGCCTTTGGTGCCATAAATAGATATGGAAAGACAAAAAGCAACGCTTTTACCACACCAAACTTAGAAGGTTTGCTCGTCCTCGAGCAAAAGAAGACAGAAGATAGTAGAAGAAGAAGAAATAGAAGAGATAGAGGGGGCTTAATGTTTCGGCCAAGGGGGAGAAGTGGTGTTTATGTTATGTGAAAATGAAGGAGTGAAGATGGGTTTATATAGGAGTGGAGAGGGGGGTAAGGTTTGGCCATTATGGGTAGGTTTGGGAGGGAAGGTGGTTTGAATTTGATAGGTGAGGGGTTTTGGGGGAAGATGTATTGAGGTGATTGGTGAATAGGTGAAGAAGAGAGAGAGAGGTGGGGTAGGTGGGGATCCTGTGGGGTCCACAAATCCTGAGGTGTCAAGGATATCTCATCCATGCACCAAGTGGCGTGCAAAACGCCCCTTTCTGCCAATCCTGGCGTTAAACGCTAGGCTACTGCCCATTTCTGGTGTTTAATGCCAGCTTCTTGCCCTTTTCTGGCGTTAAACACCAGTCTGGTGCCCTTACTGGCGTTTAAACGCCAGTAAGCTTCTCCTCCAGGGTATTCTGTTTTTAATACTGTTTTCCCTTCTGTTTTTGCTTTTTCAATTGTTTTTGTGACTTCACATAATCATCAACCTATAGAAAATATAAAATAACAATAGAAAATAGAGATTTAACATAGATAATTAAAGATTGGGTTGCCTCCCAACAAGCGCTTCTTTAATGTCAATAGCTTGACAGTGGGCTCTCATGGAGCCTTACAGATGTTCAGAGCAATGTTGGAACCTCCCAACACCAAACTTAGAGTTTGAATATGGGGGGTTCAACACCAAACTTAAAGTTTGGTTGTGGCCTCCCAACACCAAACTTAGAGTTTGACTGTGGGGGCTCTGTTTGACTCTGTATTGAGAGAAGCTTTTCATGTTTCTTCTCCATGGCTACAGAGGGATATCCTTGAGCTTTAAACACAAGGTAGTCCTCATTCACTTGAAGGACTAATTCTTCTCTGTCAACATCAATCACAGCTTTTGCTGTGGCTAGGAAGGGTCTGCCAAGGATGATGGATTCATCCATACACTTCCCAGTCTCTAGGATTATGAAATCAGCAGGGATGTAATGGTCTTCAACCTTTACCAAGACATCCTCTACAAGTCCGTAAGCCTGTTTCCTTGAATTGTCTGCCATCTCCAGTGAGATTTTTGCAGCTTGTACCTCAATGATCCCTAGCTTCTCCATTACAGAGAGAGGCATGAGGTTTATGCTTGACCCTAGGTCACACAGAGCTTTCTCAAAGGTCATGGTGCCTATGGTGCAAGGTATTGAGAATTTTCCAGGATCCTATCTCTTTTGAGGAAATCTCTGCCTAGTCAAGTCATCCAGTTCTTTGATGAGCAATGGAGGCTCATCCTCCCAAGTCTCATTACCAAATAACTTGGCATTTAGCTTTATGATTGCTCCAAGGTACTTAGTAACTTGCTTTTCAGTAACATCTTCATCCTCTTCAGAGGAAGAATACTCATCAGAGCTCATGAATGGCAAAAGTAAATTCAATGAAATCTCTATGGTCTCAGTGTGAGCCTCAGATTCCCATGGTTCCTCATTAGGGAACTCCTTGGAGGCCAGTGGACGTCCATTGAGGTCTTCCTCAGTGGAAATCATTGCCTCTTCCTCCTCTCCAGGTTCGGCCATGTGAGACGTGTTTATAGCTTTGCACTCTCTCTTTGGATTCTCTTTTGTATTGCTTGGGAGAATACTAGGAGGGAGTTCAGTAGTTTTCTTACTCAGCTGACCAACTTGTGCCTCCAAAGTTCTAATGGAGGACCTTGATTCAGTCATGAAACTTTGAGTGGTTTTAATTAGATCAGAGACTATAGTTGCTAAGTCAAAGTGGCTCTGCTTAGAATTCTCTGTCTGTTGCTGAGAAGATGATGGAAAAGGCTTGCTATTGCTAAACCTATTTCTTCCACCATCATTGTTTTTGAAACCTTGTTGAGGTCTCTGTTGATCCTTCCATGAGAGATTTGGATGATTTCTCCATGAAGGATTATAGGTGTTTCCATAGGATTCTCCCATGTAATTCACCTCTTCCATTGCAGGGTTCTCAGGGTCATAAGCTTCTTCTTCAGAGGAAGCTTCCTTAGTACTGCCTGGTGTATCTTGCATTCCAGACAGACTCAGAGAGATCATATTAACTTGTTGAGTCAATATTTTATTCTGAGCCAATAAGGTATTCAGAGTATCAATCTCAAAAACTCCTTTCTTTTGATTTGTCCCATTATTCACAGGATTCCTTTCAGAAGTGTACATGAATTGGTTATTTGCGAGATTTTTGAATATTGATATTAGAAAAGGAATTAAGTGATTTTTTGAAAAGGATTTTGACATTAGAAATTAAAAAGATATGATTGAGAATTAATTTTGAAAAAGATGTGATTGAAAAGATATGATTGAGAATTTATGATTGAAAATCAATTTAAAAAAAGAAAGTTTTAAAATTAAAGTTGATTACTTGACTAACAAGAAATTAAAAGATATGATTCTTAAAATTTAAACTTTGATCCTTTCTTAATAGGCAAGTAACAATTTGAAAATTTTGAAGTAAGTCATTAATTTTAGCAAGAATTTTTGAAAATAGTAAAAATAAAAAAAATGGAAAGAAATTGGTTTTGAAGAGATATGATTGAAAAGATATGATTTGAAAAAGATTTGATTTTGAAAAATTATGAAGATTTGAAAAAAATTTGAATTAAAAACAAAATCTTCCCTCTAGTGTCCTCTTGGCGTTAAACGCTCGGAATGGTATCCATTCTGGCGTTTAACACCCAAAATACTACCTTTTTGGGCGTTAAACGCCCAGCCAGGGTACCTGGCTGGTGTTTAAACGCCAGTCTTCCTTCTTCACTGAGCGTTTTGAACGCCCAGCCTTTTCTGTTTAATTCCTCTGCTGAGTGTTCTGAATCTTCAATTCTCTGTATTATTGACTTGAAAAGACATAATTTTGAAAATATTTTTAAATTTTTAATGATGAGAAACAATAAAAAAAATGCAACTAAGATCAAGTAAACAATGCATGCAAGATACCAAACTTAAGAATTGACACTAAGATACATAAAATATTTTTTATTTTTATGATTTTATAAATTTTTTTTTTTGTGATTTTTCAAAAATTATATGGAAAAGAGAATAAAGAGATTCAAAACTTTTAATAAGAATTCCAGGAATCATGCAATGTTACCTAATCTAAGCAACAAGATGAACTGTCAGTTGTCCAAACTCGAACAATCCCCGGCAACGGCGCCAAAAACTTGGTGCACGAAATTGTGATCATCAACAATGGCGCCAAAGGACTTGGAGCTCTCAAACGTGAATCACACTTTGTCACAATTCCGCACAACTAACCAGCAAGTGCACTGGGTCGTCCAAGTAATAAACCTTACGTGAGTAAGGGTCGATCCCATAGAGATTGTCGGCTTGAAGCAAGCTATGGTCATCTTACAAATCTCAGTCAGGCGGATTCAAATGGTTATGGAGGATTGATAATTAAAAGATGAATAAAACATAAAATAAAGATAGAGATAGAGATACTTATGTAATTCATTGGTAGGAATTTCAGATAAGCGTATGAAGATGCTTTGTTCCTCCTGAACCTCTGCTTTCCCATTGCCTTCTTCCAATCGTTCATACTCCCTTCCATGGCAAGCTTTATGTTGGGCATCACCGTTGTCAATGGCTATTTCCCGTCCTCTCAGTGAAAATGTTCTACGCACGCTGTCACTGCACGGCTAATCATCTGTTGGTTCTCGATCATGTTGGAATAGGATCCATTGATCCTTTTGCGTCTATCACACGCCCAACAATCGCGAGTTTGAAGCTCGTCACAGTCATCCCTTCCCAGATCCTACTCAGAACACCACAGACAAGGTTTAGATGATCCGGATCTCAGGAATGGCCGACAATAATTCTAGCCTATACCACGAAGGTTCTAATCTTAGATTAGAAACCCAAGAGATACACATTCAAGTTTGTTTGCATGTAGAACGGAAGTGGTTGTCAGGCACGCGTTCATAGGTGAGAATGGTGATGAGTGTCACATAATCATCACATTCATCATGTTCTTGGGTGCGAATAAATATCTTGGAGAAGAAATAGACTTGAGTTGAATAGAAAAACAATAGTACTTGTATTAATTCATGAAGAACAGCAGAGCTCCACACCTTAATCTATGGTGTGTAGAAACTCCACCGTTGAAAATACATAAGATCAAGGTCTAGGGATGGCCGTGAGGCCAGCCTCCAAAAGCGTCTAAGATAGCATAAGACTTATCAAAGATGAAAATACAATAGTAAAGGGTCCGATTTATAGAGAACTAGTAGCCTAGTGTTTACAGAAATAAGTAATTAATGCAGAAATCTTTTTCTGGGCCCACTTGGTGTGTGCTTGGGCTGAGCATTGAACCTTCCATGTATAGAGACTTTTTTTGGTGTTAAACGCCAGCTTTTGTGCCAGTTTGGGCGTTTAACTCCAGCTTTTGTGCCAGTTCTAGCGTTTTGACGCCAGAATTCTTAAGCTAACTTGGAACGCCAGTTTGGGCCATCAAATCTTGTGAAAAGTATGGACTATTATATATTGCTGGAAAGCCCAGAATTTCTACTTTCCAAATCAATTGAGAGCGCGCCAATTAGGCTTCTGTAGCTCAAGAAAATCCACTTCGAGTGTAGGGAGGTCAGGATCCAACAGCATCTGCAGTCCTTTTTCAGCCTCTGAATCAGATTTTTGCTCAGGTCCCTCAATTTCAGCCAGAAAATACCTGAAATCACAAAAAAACATACAAACTCATAGTAAAGTCCAGAAAAGTGATTTTTAAATAAAAACTAATAAAAACATAATAAAAACTAACTAAAACATACTAAAAACATACTAAAAACAATGCCAAAAAGCGTATAAATTATTCGCTCATCAATTTACATGCTTGCATATGATTGAGGCCATTATTTGTTATTAGGAGAGAGCTTAGGTTAATTAAAGATTCATATTATAGCTCACTTAGCCATACATATATCCTGACCCTTACCTTAGCCCCATTACAACCCTGAAAAGACCTCATGATGTTTGCATTGTTATACTAAATATTTGTTGATTGATTAGATGAAGAAAAAAGTTTAGAAAGCATGATTAGAGAAGAGTAGAGTGAATTACCCTATACACTTGAGAGACTAGAGTGATATACACTACCAGTGAGGGTTCAATGCTTGATTCTATGTTCCCTGCTTTCATGAGCTATCTTCTTACAAGTTTACCTGTCTTTATTTTATATGATTTGAATTAGTGGAATTTGAATTATTTTTGTCTTGGAGAACTTATTTACTTTTAACTAAGTAGGTAGAAACATTTTGCATGTAGTTGCATTCACATAGATAGGTTGCATTTCATACATTCTACCATTCCTCTTCACTCCCTTATAGCTTCTCTTGAGCTTAGCATGAGGATATGCTATTGTTTAAGTGTGAGAAGGTTGATAAACCACTATTTAATGGTTTATCTTGTGCTCAATTGAGTGGATTTTATCAATCTTTCATACACTTATTCATACTATTTGCATGGTTTTACATTCTCCTTCCTGATTTTGTGCTATGATTGAAAACATGCTTCTTTGGCCTTATATTTGCTAATATTAATCCTCTCTTACTACCATTTGATGCCTTGATATGTGCATTAAGTATTTTCAGAGATTACAAGGCAGGAATGGCTGGGAGGATGGAAAGGAAGCATGCAAAAGTGGAAGGACTACAAGAAGTTGAAGAAATTGCTAAGCTGTTCAGCCTGACCTCTTCGTATTCAAACAGTCATAACATGAGCTACAGAGTTCCAAACGACGCGGTTCCAGTTGCGTTGGAAAGCTAACGTTCAAGGCTTCGATTTTATAGATAATATGCCATAGTTGCCCTGACGCTAGGTGACACGAACGCGTGGTCTACGCGAATGCATCGCAGTGACGAAAATTAGCGTGGCAGGTTTCTTCTCCAGCGATTTCTGGGCTGTTTTCGACCCAGTTTTCGGCCCAGAAAACACAGATTAGAGGCTATAAAGTGGGGGAGTCCATTCATTCATAATCATCAGCTTCATACATTCACTTTTCATATTTTAGATGTAGTTTTTAGAGAGAAAGGTTCTCTCCTCTCTCTTAGGATTTAGGATTAGGATTTCTTATTATTTCAACTTTATTATTTCAACTTACAATTTCTTCTGAGTTTCAGGTTCAATGTCCTTTTTATTTATTTTATCAATTTAGCATATGAACTCTTTATGTTTGGATTAATTTCCTTTTATTAATGCAGTTGAGGTATTTCAGATTTATCTTTAGCTTTTTATATTCTTGGCTTTAATTGATTAACTGGAGGCTCTTGAGTTATCAAACTTATTGTGATTGATTGTTATGTCTGCTAATTGAATTGAATTCCACTAACTCTAGTCTTTCCTTAGGAGTTGGCTAGGACTTGGAAATTCTAACTAATTAGTCCACTTGGCTTTCTCTTGCTTTCGTAAAGGTTAACTAAGTGAGATTAACTTCAATTCTCATAAGAATAACTAGGATAGGACTTCTGAATTTTCATACCTTGTCGAGAGTTTATTTTATAGTTATTTATTTATTTTACTTGTCATTTAAATTACCTGTTCCTTACCTTCAAAACCCCCAATTTACAAGACTCATAACCAATAATAAGAACTCCTCCCTGCAATTCCTTGAGAAGACGACCCGAGGTTAAATACTTCGGTTATCAATTTCAAAGGGGTTTGTTACTTGTGACAACCAAAACTTTTGTAAGAAAGGAATTCTTGTCGGTCTAGAAGCTATACTTACAACGGGAGTTTATCTGGCTAATTATAGATCGCGCAAGAGTTTCGTTCTTCAGCGGGTGAAGCCAGAAAATTACAGTTAGAGGAGCTTGAGTGTTTGAGGAATGAGTCATATGAGAATGCCCGGATTTACAAAGAAAAGACTAAGGAATTTCATGACCATCACATCCAGAAGAAGGACTTTCAAGAAGGTGATGAGGTTCCCCTCTACAACTCGAGTCTTCGATTCATGCATGGCAAGCTTCGTTCAAGATGGGAAGGACCTTTCAAGGTGAAGGAGATAAAGCCCTATGGAGTGGTAGAGTTGCTTGATCCAAAATGTGAAGCAACTTTAAAGGTGAATGGATGCTAAGGGGAAAGGGGGGATCATTCATTTTGACATCATTCACAATTTTTAGCTAGTTTTTGGTTATTTGTTCTTTTAGAGAGAAACCCTTGTTCCTCTCTAGATCTAGCTTTAATTTGATCTTTCCTTGTTGATTACTAGTTTTGATTGTTTAATTTGAATTCCTTAGTATAATTTTGCTTAGATCTTCTGTTAGTTTTATGAATTCTTGTTAATTGTCATTTTATACCCATTTCATGAATGTTGTGAATCTTGATTTGTTGATGCTACATTGATGGTTTCTATGATTAATTGTGTTGTTTTAGTGATTGTATGTTGATAATTGTTAGTGAGTACTTGTTAATTCCAATTTAATTGCAATTTGAACATGTCTTTTGTCAATGCTTACCATGTGTTTGATGAATTGTTTACCTTGATTATGGAGTAGTTCTCTTTACTCTTGGCTTAGACTAAGGGAATTGGGTAAACTTGAGTCATTGGGTCTAATGGATTTGATGATTTGGGAACCCTTAGTGGTCAATTTGATAGCCATTGACACTAATGATGAGCGGATAATTTATACGCTTTTTGGCATTGTTTTTAGTATGTTTTTAGTAGGATCTAGTTACTTTTAGGGATGTTTTCATTAGTTTTTATGTTAAATTCACATTTCTGGACTTTACTATGAGTTTGTGTGTTTTTCTGTGATTTCAGGTAATTTCTGGCTGAAATTAAGGGACTTGAGCAAAAATCAGATTCAGAGGTTGAAAAGGGATTGCTGATGCTGTTGGATTCTGACCTCCCTGCACTCAAAGTGGATTTTCTGGAGCTACAGAACTCGAAATGGCGCGCTTCCAATTGCGTTGGAAAGTAGACATCCAGGGCTTTCCAGAAATATATAATAGTCCATACTTTGGCCAAGAATTGACGACGTAAACTGGCGTTCAACGCCAGCCTTCTGCCCAAATCTGGCGTCCAGCGCCAGAAAAGGATCCAAAACCAGAGTTGAACGCCCAAACTGGCACAGAAACTGGCGTTCAACTCCACAAATGGCCTTTGCACGTGGAACACTTAAGCTCAGCCCAAACACACACCAAGTGGGCCCCGGAAGTGGATTTATGCATCAAATACTTACTCATGTAAACCCTAGTAGCTAGTTTATTATAAATAGGACCTTTTATTATTGTATTAGGCATCTTTGATCAGTTGTATGCTATCTTATATCACAATAGGGGGCTGGCCACACGGCCATGCCTGGACCTTCACTTATGTATTTTCATACGGTAGAGTTTCTACACTCCAT
>NC_029792.2:85492432-85518483 GCF_000816755.2 Arachis ipaensis | reverse complement strand
TAGGTAATTTTCTTTTTGTTTTGTTTTCAAAAATTTTTCAAAAATATTTCAAAATTTTCTCCTTTGTTTTCAAAAAAAAAATGTTTTCAAAAAAAAAATATATTTTTCTTCAGGATTTTTAAGAATGAATTCTAGTGTTTCATGAAACATGTTGAATCCTATCTGGCTGTAAAGCCATACCCAAACTGCTTTGGGATTGGTATTCAACTAATCACTCCAGTCCATGTAATTATATGTTGCAGCTTGGCTGGCTATTAAGCCATGCCTGACCCTTTGATTGGAGCTTTAAGACTAACATGGCAAGATTCCTAGAATTCATATTAAAAATTTTGGAATCCTTATTTTTTAATTTTCACAATAATTTTCGAAAAAAAAATTTAAAAGAAAATACAAAAAAATTAAAAAATCAAAAAAATCAAAAAATATTTCATGTTTCTTGTTTGAGTCTTGAGTCATATCATAAGTTTGCTGTCAATTGCATGTGCATCTTGCATTTTTCGAAAATTCATGCATTCATAGTGTTCTTCATGATCTTCAAGTTGTTCTTGGTAAGTCTTCTTGTTTGATCTTGATGATTTTTTGTTTTGTGTCTTTTCATGTTTATCATATGCATTTTTGAATTCTTAGTGCCTAGGCATTAAAGAATTCTAAGTTTGGTGTCTTGCATGTTTTCTTTGCATTAAAAAAATTTTTCAAAAATATGTTCTTGATGTTCAACATGACATTCATAGTGTTCTTGATGTTCATCTTGACATTCATAGCATTCTTGCATGCATTCATTGTTTTGATCTAAAAATTTCATGCATTGCATCCTTTTAGTGTTTTTCTCTTGCATCATAAAAATTCAAAAATCAAAAAAATATCTTTCCCTTTTTCTCTCCTCAAATTCAAAAATTTCGTTGACTTTCTCAAAAATTTTTAAAAATCAAAATTGTTTCTCATGAGTCAAATCAAATTTTCAATTTGAAAATCTTATCTTTTTCAAAATCTTTTTCAAAAATCAAATCTTTTTCAAAATCCTTAGTTATTTTCGAAAATTCCAAAAATATTTTTCAAAAATCTTTTTCTTATTTTTATATAAAATTTTCGAAAATAACTAATCAATTAATGTTTTGATTCAAAAATTTGAAGTTTGTTACTTGCTTGTTAAGAAAGATTCAAACTTTAAGTTCTAGAATCATATCTTGTGATTTCTTATGAATCAAGTCATTAATTGTGATTTTAAAAATCAAATCGGTCTGAAGTTACTATAGACCGGGCCATCATGATCCATAGCATCATGATTGGAGAAGAGGTGGAAGTTCATGAGATTATACCTCAAGAACTTTACAAAGTGGCTGACAAGTCCTCCACCATGGCAAGGTTAGCTTTTCCTCACCTCATCTGCCACCTATGCAATTCAGCTGGGATTGACATAGAGGGAGATATCCTCATTAAAGAGGACAAGCCCATCACTAAGAAAAAGATGGAGCAAGCAAGAGAGCCCAGTCATGGGGCTCAAGAGGCGCAAGAAGCTCACTTCCATGAGATTCCGGAAATGACTCAAATGCACTTTCCTCCACAAAACTATTGGGAGCACATCAACACCTCCCTAGAAGAATTGAGTTCCAATATGGGACAACTAAGGGTGGAACATCAAGAGCACTCCATCATGCTGCATGAAATAAGAGAAGATCAAAAAACAATGAGGGAGGAGCAACAAAGACAAGGAAGAGACATAGAAGAGCTCAAGGACATCATTGGTTCCTCGAGAAGGAAACGCCACCATCACTAAGGTGGATTCATTCCTTGTTCTTGCCTTCTCTATTTTTCGTTTTCTATATTGGAGGTTCAGAAGAACGAAAGCATCTCCATTCACTTATCTGAAATTCCTATCAATGAATTACATAAGTGTCTCTATCCCTATTTTATTAATTAATATTCGAAAACTCCATTATCACTTTATATCTGCCTGACTGAGATTTACAAGATGACCATAGCTTGCTTCATACCAACAATCTCTGTGGGATTCGACCCTTACTCACGTAAGGTATTACTTGGACGACCCAGTGCACTTGCTGGTTAGTTGTATCAAAGTTGTGACAATTATGAATTAAGATCAGAGCACCAAGCTTTGAAGCCATTACCAGGGATTGTTCGAGCCTGGACATCACAATTTCGTGCACCAACTAACCTACTATTAAGTCAATTAGTAGTGAGGTTAAAACTTATGGGTTGATGTTGACCAAATCATTTGACGTACTTCAAGTATAGAAGTAGACTTAATGAGTTTGGTTCCTCGTAATTGTCAAGATATGGTTATTAGACAAGGATGGTGACCCCAATTCCCATGCCTAGCCAAGAATTGCTTTTATTATTCATATTTGAAAACCCAAAATTCTTGATTACTTGTCTTAGTTTTAGTTACTTGTTTAGCTCAGAATAGAATCATATTGGATGTTACTTTGTTAGCTTGGAATTATTCACATCTTGCTTATTTATTTGAATTAGTTTCTTGCAATTTAAGATTACTTGCGTGTTAAGACTCATAGTTCAATTTCTTTCTCATGACTTACAACCCCGGATTTCTAACCAATGTTGAAGCACATGTTTACCCATTCCTTATGAGATGACCCGGAGTTTGAATACTTCGGTTATTTCTATTGGGGTTGAACTTGTGACAACCAATTTCTTTTATAAATTTGATACTCGAGGATTATTGTTGGTAGAGCTATACTTGCAACGCGACTTTATTGAGAAATTCTTTATCGATATAAATCCTCCACATCAAGGACATGGACATTTTTGAAATTATGTCAATGATATTGGCCAATTGAGCACTCATGGGCTCGAATTGAACCTTATAGCCCTCGTCCCGTTTATCCACAGTGGCTCTAAGCTCATCAACTTGATTGGTGGAAGATGAAGAGGATTGGCTGGATTGTTGTCTATGGTATGGTACTTGGTACTTGGTGTAGTTGTTTTGGTTTTGGTTGTGGTGATTTTGGTTGGCTTGGTTGTTGTTGTTATTGTGGTGGTATTGAGATGAAGATTAGTTGTTGTTGTAATGAGAAGAAGAGTTATTCTATCTTTGGTTTTGATTGCTCCCTTGTACATTATCCCTCCACCCTTGATTTTGATTACTACCATGAGAGTAGTTGTTTTGGCCTTGAGAAGGATAGGGCAGACGGTTGTTATAATTCACATTGGCCACGACAAGGGCATGCTCCTCTTGAATTTGATGGCATTGATCGGTGTAATGTGTGGTGCTAGAGCACAAACCACAGATTCTAAGAGGGCCTTCAAGTTGAGCAACTTGAGGTGGGGCTTGGATGGAGTAGTATTCCTTTTGATCTTTTTGTATTTACGTGAGGATAGTGGTTATGTCCCTAAGCGCCTTGGTTAAGCTTGCTTCGGAAGGGGATGTTTCTACCACACCCTTGAGAGGATTACTTCTCACCCTTACATGTTGTGTAGCCTCGGCAACATCAGTTATCAATTTCCAAGCTTCTCCCTCCGTCTTATTTTTTGAAAGGGAACCGCCACTAGAAGCGGTGAGCAATCTTTTATCTTCCGCACAAAGACCTCCGGTAAAGTAACTAATGAGAAAGTGAGTGTTCAATCCATGGTGTGGACAAGATTCTAATAACCTCTTGAACCGAGTCCAATACTCATACAAACTCTCTTGGTCCTTTTACATTATACCTGAAATCTCCTTCCGGATGTAGTCGGTCTTCTCCGGTGGGAAGAATTTATCTAGAAACTCTCTTCTCAAGAAATCCCAATTGGTCACAATCTCATCCGGTTGTGAATAAAACTACATCTTTGCTTGCCCTTCAAGAGAGAAAGGGAAGGCAAAAACCATAATAGCCAACTCATCGGCTTTATGCCTTCGAGCCGTAGAACAAGAAACTTGAATGTCTCTTAGATGTCAGATGGGGTCTTGACCCGGCAACCCATGATACTTAGGAAGTAGATTTATCAAGCTACTCTTCAACTCAAAGTTTGGATCAAGGTTGGGATACCTTGCTTGCAAAGGTTGAAGTATGATATCCAGAGCTCCTTGCTCATGCAAAGTGATCCGTCGTGGCTCCGCCATGTATGGCTCACCTGTAGGATGCAAATATGTATTAGTAGTGCCAACAGAAGAATAGGAAGTAGTGGACTCCAAGTCACTCTCGGCGCCGTCTAGTGATTCGGTATGTTCCTCAAGAGAGGCCGAAGCACTAGCCGTATAATCCAACCAATGTCTAGCCTGCCGAGTGTGTAACAAGGTTCTTTCAATCTCAGGGTCAAACTCGGCTAAGCTAGAATTCGGTTGAGACCGAGTCATCAAACTTGGGAGTCATAGCACACATACAAAAGAAAGCTAAACTATAGCTAAGTATTGAAAGAAGGTAAACTATCTACAATATTCACATATTCACATAACCAATATCAAGGCATATGTTGCAACCATTCCCCGGCAACGACGCCAAAAATTTGATTGAGCATGGATACCGTTGATAAGGAATTTCACAAGATTTTTCACGTTGCAAGTATAGTCCTTAACCGACAAATAGTCCGCGAATCAAATTTAGAAGGAATTGGTTGTCACAAGTTCAACCCCAATAAAAGTAACCGAAGTATTCAAACCTCGGGTCGTCTCACAAGGAATGGGCAAACATGTGCTTCAACATTGGTTAGAAATTCGGGGTTGTAAGTCATGAGCAAGAAATTGAACTAGAAATCCTAACAAGCAAGTAATCTTGAAATGCAAGAAACTAATTAAATTGATTAAAGCAAGATGTAAATAATTCCAAACTAATAAAGTAACATCCAATGTAATTCTATTCTAAACTAAACAAGTAACTATAACTAAGACAAAGCAATTACGATTTTTGGGTTTTCAAATATGAATGATAAAAGCAACTCTTGGCTAGACATGGGAATTTGGGTCACTATTCTTGTCTAATAACCATATCTTGACAATTATGAGGAACCAAACTCATTAAGTCTACTTCTATACTTGAAGTATATTAAATGGTTTAGTCAACATCAGCCCATAAGGTCCAACCTAACTATTAATTAACTTAGTAGTAGGCTAGTGTCAATGGCTATCAAATTGACCACTAAGAGTTCCCAAATCATCAAATCCATTAGATCCAATGACTCAAGTTTATACAATTCCCTTAGCCTAGGCCAAGGGTAAAGAGAACTACTCCATAATCAAAGGAAATACTTCATCAAACACATGGTAAGCATTAATAAAAGACCTATTCAAATTGCAATTAAATTGAAACTAACAAGTACCCACTAACAATTATCAACATACAATCACTCAAACAACACAATTAATCATGGAAATCATCAATGTAACATTAGCAATTCAAGATTCATAAGATTCATGAAATGGGTATAAGATGACAATTGACTAGAAATCATAAATCTAACACAAGATCTAAACAAGATATGCTAAGGAATTCAAATTAAGCAATCAAAAATAGTAATTAACAAGATCAAATTCAGAATTCAACAAGGGAAGATCAAATTAAAGCTAGATCTAGAGAGGAACAAGGGTTTCTCTCTCTAGAAGAACAAGAACCAAAAACTAGCTAAAAATTGTGTCTAAGTGTGAATGAATGATCCCCCCTTTCCCCTAGCATCATTGGATCTTTTCCATGCAAAACCAGCTTGAATTTGGGCTTCTTGAGCCTCAGAAATTGCCAGGCACGATTTCTTTTAATAAGGTCACGTGCATCTTGTCGCGCGTGCGCGCCATGCGTGCGTGCGTGCCGATTGCTTTTGTGATCCACACGTGCGTGCCATGTGTGCGTGCGCGTCGGTGGAATTTCTTTGATCCGCGCGCCGCTTCCAGCTATCCACATCCATGTGTGCGCGTGAAGTGCACATGCGCGCCCATGCAGAAGTTCCCAAAATCCAAATCTTCATGTTCCTTCCTCTTGTGCATGCTTTCTTTCTCTCTTCTAGGCCATTTTTGCCCTATAAATTCTGAAATCACTCAACAAACACGTCACGGCATCGAATGGTAAAGAAAGAGGATCAAAATATAGCAATTTTAAGGCAAAAGAAGCATATTTTTATCATGGAGCAATAATAGGAAGAGAACACAAAACCATACATTTCTTGTGAATAAGTGTGAAAAATATTGACAAAACCCCCCAAATTTTACACAATATAAACCACAAAATTGGGGTTTATCAATGACCCATACATTTGGAGATGTGGAGCGGATCAAGTAATTTGGAGGTTCATACCACAAACCGAATTCCATTCAATCTTGGAAGCTTGCCACTCCTCTGAAGGAGGAGGCCATTTTGGACCTTAGCGGATGGCGAGAAAAATCCTAGATTGTGGCTTTTGGTAGCCAACTCTTTTCAAGGACTTTTCTCTTTTTTGTAAATCTTGTTCTCAATGCATTAGATTTGGTAATATCTCCAAAAAGGATGAAATCCCCCAATAAACCATGCTATTTTGTGAGATTTTTGAGGTGTGAGAAATTGACTTCATGGGGCCATTCCCAAATTCTAATAGTTTTCTCTACATTCTACTTGCCGTTGATTATGTGTCCAAATGGGTGGAAGCGATACCCACCAGGATGGATGATGCTAATGTGGTCCTTTCCTTTGTGAGACATAACATCATTTGTAGATTTGGGTCGCCACGAGCAATCGTGAGCGATCAAGGTTCACATTTTTGCAATAAGTGAATGGAAGGGCTAATGAAGAAATATGGCATCATGCATAAAGTAGCTATGGCTTACCACCCACAGACAAATGGCCAAGTCGAGGTTTACAATTGGGAGATTTAACGCATATTGGAAAGAATTATGAAACCCAGTAGGAAGGATTGGAGTGCTAAGCTCACCACTGCATTATGGGCCTACCGAACGGCCTACAAAACACCAATTGGCATGAGCCCCTTTCGGTTGGTCTATGGCAAGGCTTGCCACTTAACAATGGAGATAGAGCACAAGGCATATTGGGCCATCAAGGAGTGAAATCCAAGTTTGGGTGGAGCCGGAATTGAGAGGAAGCTACAACTAGCGGAGTTGGAATGTTTGAGGCTTGAAGCTTATGAGAACTCTAGACTTTACAAGGAGAAAATGAAAGTCGTGCATGATAAGAACATAAGAGGTAAAGCATTTAGAGCCGGCGATCTAGTCCTCCTTTACAATTCAAGATTGAGATTGTTGCCCAGAAAACTAAGGTCGAAATAGGAAGGCCCATATCAAGTAGAGAAAGCGGAACCCTTTGGGGTTTACCATTTACGCTATCCCTCAAGTCCGGATATCTTCAAGGTCAATGGGCACCGTCTCAAGTTGTATCATGGTGAGCAAATGAGGAGCAACAAGGATATTGAGGTATTCCTTTTGGAAGATGCACCTCTTGGCAAAGAGCAATGAGCTAGTGAAAGTCCAACTTAAGGACATTAAACAAAAGTGCTAGGTGGGAGACACCCCACCATGGTGAGATCTATCCTTTTTACCCTTTTGTATTTAGTTCTTGAATTCCTCATTGTTTTGTGATTGCTTAGCTATAGTATTGTTTGATTAGATTTGATTGTGACTACCTTAGATTACTTGTTCATGAAGATTTGCATTGATTTTCCAATGGATGGATTGATTGTGTGGTAGAAAAACACCCCATCTCTAGGTGTTGCATTGAGTTTTGGGTGTTTTTGACCCCTTTGGCTTGTTTGGCCACAAAATTCATGATAATTAGGCATTCTTCATGTCTCTGAAAAAAAAAGGAAGGGGGTGGTGCGCGTACGCGCCCATAGGCCATTTGCAGCTCCTGGGTCATTTTCCAGAGAGTTGTGCCAATTATGAGCCAATTTTGAGCCCAGGCACAACGCCACTCGCGCGTGCGTGCACCTGGCACGTGCGCACCAATGGCCCCATTCGCGCAAAGTGCGCATATGCGCACTCCCAGCATGCGCGCAGATAGTGATATCTATAATTCTGGGCCATTTTCCCGAGAGTTATGCCAGTTTTGGGCTAATATCATGCCAATGGCCGGACTCAACTCACGCGTACGCGCACCTGGCACGCACGCACACCACGGACAAAATGCATATCGACGCGTAAGCACACTGTGCGCGTCCGCGTCGATCGTGCAAATTCAACTTCTAGTACTTTTTCCCGATAGTTGAGCCAAAGTTGTGCCCATATTGTGCTGAGGGCACAACCCAGACGCACGCGCAGGCGCAACTAGCGCTTGCTCGCACACCTGCACATCACCACTTCACGCGTGCATGCACTGTGCGCGTCTGCACCCCTGCTGATTTTTGCCCATGCACGCGCACGCGTGCATGGCGCGCGCGCGCCGGTCTCGCAGCCCTAGTACATTGAGCGCACCTTTTTTCTTTCAATTTCCCTTCCCTCTTCTTACCTTCACCCTTCTTCTGCACTTCGACCCCCTCCTACCACTTCTACCACTTCTCCTCCAACCACCACCAGCGGCAACCACCACCTCCGGCGGGCCCACACCTTTCTTTCTCCTATCCTCTCTCATATTCCTCACTACCTCATTTCTCACTTACATCCCCCATTTCTCTTCTTCTTTTCAAACTACTCTCACTTTTCTTTTTTTTTTATTTTCTTGTTTAGTTCTCTCTTTTCTTTCTTCCTTTCACTAGTTGCATTCCCTTACTCTGCCTCTTAGTTGATTCTCATTCATGTTTTGTTTGTTTGTTGGATTTTTTTTCTTTCTTTTTATTTATTCTTTT
Source organism: Arachis ipaensis (assembly GCF_000816755.2). Classification (NCBI taxonomy): domain Eukaryota; kingdom Viridiplantae; phylum Streptophyta; class Magnoliopsida; order Fabales; family Fabaceae; genus Arachis; species Arachis ipaensis. The sequence goes on along the minus strand of NC_029792.2, from coordinate 85,509,774 downwards.
GGGTGTTAAAAATGAGGATTACTCTTGCATTGATGAGTTGGATTGCCTTAATTGCTTTCCCTTGAAATGTGTGGTATGCTATGATGATTGATGATGTTTTATGGGATGTTACATTGTCACCCTTCTCTAATTTTTGTCATAATAAGGGATGCACACCAAGTGTTTGGTGGAAGGCATACATGACTTTTTGAGTTAAATTTGGCTTAGTGTCTTCCACTTAGTGCTCTTTCTCATTCACTTGCTTGTTCATATGAGCATTGAGCTTACTACTCTTCTTGCTTCATTTTCACATGCTCATCCCTTAACACTTACTTCTTGTTATTGATGTTGAGAGTGTATGCTTCTCATGCTTCTTGTTTGCATGCCTATACCACTCCTACATCCCATGCTAGTAATTGGCCATGATTTTCATTGTTGCCTTAGTTACATGTTGTAGCTGTCATGTATCTAAGTCACTTATTCTCTTATGCTTTATCACTTGCATGATTATTATTTCTTGGTGCTTCTTTAAGTTTAATTTTACCACATTTCCCTCTTTTCAAGAATGGTTATCAAGAAAGACAAGAGAAAGGCATCCAAGAAGGCACCCCCACGGTCCACTAGCAAAGCACACCAAGCGCCTAGCGCCTAGCGCCAAGCCCCTCCTCAATAAGACAAGGAGCGTTGCTAACATTGATGTTTTAGAAAAGGACAACCCGGCAAGGGATCCGAACAAGTTCCCCAACCACTATTGCGAACTTGTCTACCCCTTGGTCAAAGAAAGGAACTATCATGCAGAGCCTCTTCTAGCCCCTTCGGCTCATATCATTTCGCTTGTGATGCCCCGCATCGAGTGGCGGCAATGGGAGTTCCTATTGAGGAAGGCACGTGAAGCAAACTTGTCCTGGGTGGTAGAATTTTACACCAATTATCACTCTTCATCCCTTGCATCGGTATTTGTGTGTCGAAGACAAGTTCCCGTCACAGAGGAGGCCATTCAAATTGTGCTTAAAATCGGACCATTAGCGGAAGGAATTGATTCATATCAAGAGATTTTGTCGGCACGATGCGAATATGAGTTTGATTGGGATGTCATCCTCAAGGTCATTGCTATACCCAAATTATTTTGGATTCGAGGGAGGATGAGACCCCGGCCCAAAGGCATCACCGCACATTTTCTCACCAGGGAGGCTCAGGCGTGGGGCCAAATTCTAGCCCATTATATGCTCCCAAGCACCCATGGCTCATCTATCACTGTCGAGTTAGCCTTGTTGGTTTGGTGTGTCCTCACAGAGAGGCCGGTGCATATTCCCCGTCTCATTCGCCAAGCTATAGGCCGCATCCACGCTAAGGGAAATGTAACGACCTTGATTTTCGAGTACATGAGATCTTTTCTGAAAGTACGGATTTCTCCAGAAGATCAGTAAATGGAACACCTCTGTTATATCATCAAGCATCTCAATCCCCATTATCATTATGTCATCCTTAAGTTAGAACCTCCTCTGAGGCAAGCTCGATAATGCAATCACGAACCTTGTTTTTGAACCGTATCGGTTGGCAGTTTTGATTCTGATTTTCGTAAATAGTCTCTGTTTGACGAACCGGACTCGATTCATGAGAGGAGAGAGATAATAGTATAATATTATCATCATATTAGTATTATAAAATGCTTGAATGACATTATAAGGTTACCTGGTCTGTTTTTGTTAAAAATAGAAAATCGGTTTAACCGGGTTTACGGTTTACTGGTGCAGCTTAGCACCAGCACTCTCTGATGAATTTAGCAATGCTAAGGCTTCATTATACATGTTCTATTCTCATAATAAATATGTTACTAGTGTCATTTATGCTAGTAGCTCAGAAAATAATTTTTAGAGATGTTGTAACTTATCAAGGCTGGAAATAAGGTGAGATGGCTATCTCCCTCCCATTTCAATTCGGTTTTCAAGGAAAACCATGCAAAACATGTGTTTTCTTGATGTTCTTCCATAGGAATCATGCTTAACTTGACTTGAGGGCCAAGAAACGTGAATTTCTAGCAAGTCTAAGGTGAGATATCTCTTCCTAACATACTGAGTGATATTTGGTCAGTTGAGAGTTTTTGGATTTAAAGTTGTTCTTGATGTGATTTAGGAGGAAAAAGTGCTTAAGGAGCACCTGAAAGTTTAACCGAATTAGGAGTAGCAAAACCAAGTAGGGATTGACGAATTTAATCTTGATTGATTTTGGTTGATTTGTGTGATTATGATATGGTTTGGCTGTGCTTGAAATTGATTGTTTGTATGAGTAATTCTTGTTGAAATTTTGGTGAAAATTTGATAAAATTTGATGAAATTCAAGCTATGAATGTGTGTTCTTGTGGCTGCTGGAAAACGAAACCCTAGAACTTAAATTGAGGCTCAATTTGTGTTAAAATTATGTAGAAAAGATGGGGTTTTAGTGGCTGGAAATTTATTTTGAATTTTGGTAAAAATCGGTTGCTGAAAAGACTGAAAAACGGGTAAAAACAGAGAAAGAATTTGAAGAATATATGAAGAACACGAAGAACACTTTTAGTGTGGTGAAGAACATTGAATAACACCTTTTAGATCATATAAAGGGTAAGGAAGTAAAATTATTGGTGTTTAAGGGGTTATATGGTAATTTCTAGAAGTTAGGGTGGAAAAAATAGAAATATTAAAAGTTACGGGTGAGACAACTTTAAGTGCAGAATCTCATAATTACCTTCATAAAACACTTAGGGAGTGGTAATAACATGATAGTGAGGCAAAGATAAAGAAAAGATAAAAAGTTAAAGAAAAAATAAAAACCAAAGAAAAAGTCTGTAAAATTTTAATGACAGAAAAATAGACAGAGACTAGTGAACGAACTAGGGCAACTTAGTTAGTACTTGAGTTGCGACTAGGGTTAGGTGTTATATGAAAAGTTAAACTGTTTCAGTATAGACTTAATGAACCTATACCTGGGACAGGCTAACTATTCATGCCGAAATTTACATAAGCTTTAAATACACATGTTAAACAGAGAAATCAGAGCAGAATAAAGTAACACAGAGCACAGAGTAACCAGAGTAAAGTAAAGAGATACAAAGAGAAAAGAATAATATGATAAAGAGAAATGGTTTGAGCCAGGATATTGTAAAAGTGAAAGATGTAAAGTTTGTACAGTATGATTGAACAGAGAAAGAAAGAGGTACTGCATAAGAATGTGAAAATGATAATGAATAATGAGAATGATGATGAATGATGATAATGAGAATGATTATGTAATGATCTGCTGCGTGAAGGCAGTCAGATAGATAGTGGTACGACCACAGAACATTTTCCAGTGTTACACAGCTATTGAGAGCTGTACCTGCAACTGATAACCTGGGATCAGTTGCAGAGGATATTAATTTATACACGGCTAGAACGCCGCACCTGTAAGGCAAGGATTGCTTACAAAAAATATGATTTCATACACGGCTGGAATGCCGCCACCTATAAGGCAGAGTTTGCTTACAGAGGATATGACGCATACGTCGGTTAGTGATGAGTATTTTGGTGGAAAAATGAATTTCTCCCAAAACACACAAATCTAACCGGCAAGTGTACCGGGTCGCATCAAGTAATAAAAACTCACGGGAGTGAGGTCGATCCCACAGGGATTGAAGGATTGAGCAATTTTAGCTTAGTGGTTAATTTAGTCAAGCGAATCAAGATTTGGTTGAGTGTTTTGTGATTTGCAGAAATTAAATTGCATGGAATTAAAGAGAACAGGAAATAAATTGCTGAATCTTAAAGAACAAGAAATTAAATGGCAGAAACTTAGAATGCAAGAAATGTAAATTGCGGAATCTTAAAGTGCAAGAAATGTAAATGACTTGAATTGTAAAGGGGATTGGGACTTGGATTTGCAGAAATTAAACAAGGAAAAGTAAATTTGCATCAACCAGAGAAGTAGAAGAGGGTTTGGGTTAAATCGGATCTTGAAGCAGAAAAGTAAATGAACATGAAAACAGTAAACAGAGAATTAGAAATTGAAAGTTCAGATCTCAAAGAGTGATTCGGTCATGTGCATGGCTTGAGGGTGGTATGTTTTTAAATGAACAATGAAGGGCTAGGATGCAATTAGACTTATAGGAATCAAAGGTGTGCATGTAAGGATAAATGAAGACAAAGCTTGCTTTTTCACTTGCTTTTGCCGTGATCATTCTCAAGGAGTGGCAAATTTCTTTTTTGAAGCATGTGATGAGATTTTGTCCTCATGCTATGCTTTCCTTTGTCTTGTCTCTTTCATTGAAGATTCTTTGACCACCTAGTCATCACCACAAGACAACATATATTAGTTTTGTCAAACCGTGGCAAGAATATCCCTTTTATTAATATTATATGAATCATCAATTCTCATATCCATTTGAACCGTGACTCTCCTTGGAGGACACCAAACTTAATGGTTGGTCATGTATAAAGAAATTGTGTCTCTTCCTTCAATTAGTGAAATCCCACTGTCACTCTTAGTTAAATGTTTATAAGAATTGCTTTCTTCCTAATTTTCTTTTTCTCTTTTTTTTTTTTATTTTTATGAAGGATCAATTGTGTCCCTAAATCGGTGCATCAAGGTTTGATGAACACCAAACTTGTTTCTTGTCAAAGGGTACGTCACAATTGATGCTTTCATTACCGGAAAAAATTTTTCCATTTATAAGATTTTGGAAAGCAACAATTGTATGATTATTAATGCATGAATTTCCAATTTTCATGAAGCTATGTGGACACCAAACTTAGTGTTTGGCCATATGCTTTGTCAAGACACTCCAAGCATGCAAAATGGAATTATTTGTAACATTGGTTTAGTGTGCTTGAACGCACACCAAACTTAGCATATGTTTCAAAACAGTGCATGCAGTCAATGGACATGTTCATGAAAAGAGAAAAGAATTCATGCTCGAATGATCATAACTTATTGAATTTAAAATGACATGAATCTTAAAGCATGGGTTGCCTCCCATGGAGCGCTCTTTTATTGTCATTAGCTTGACATTGAGGCTTTCTTTTATGGTGGTTGGTGTTTGTAGGGCCTCAATTTGTCTCCTCTGACCGTGATCCTCTTCTTTGTTCTCTGGTGTTCAATTTCAGCATGCTTTAATGAGAGTATGTTGCTGACAGTGTAGTAGTCCTCGGTTTGTTGATTTGCCCCCAGCTGTTGATATATCAGTTGCACTTTGTCACCTTTGGAAAGCCCCTCTGTTGGAATCTTTCTGTTCTTCCAACCCCTTTTTGCTTTGTTTCTGCGTTTCATCTTTCCTTTTGTTGATCTTTCTTTTCTGGCCGTAGGCTTTCCTTGGGAACCTCTTTTTTCAGTGGCTAATACTCTAATATCCTCTTGGGCTTCTTCATCAGTCTGCACAATCCTTAGCATTGGGATGTTGCTGTGACCTTCCTGGTCATTTTTCATATAGTCTTTCTTCTCCTTGCTAAATTGTGCCTCTAGTAATACCTTCAGAGTGACACTCTGGTCATGCATCCTGAGAGTTAATTCCCCTTCCTCTACGTCTATAATAGCTCTAGCAGTGGCCAAGAATGGCCTTCCCAATATAACAGAGTCACCATCATCATCGTTTGATTCTAGAACCACAAAATCAGCAGGGTATATAAAACTGTCCACCTTAACCAAAAGATTTTCAATTACACCCCTGGGGTATACCATTGACTTGTCTACCAGCTCCAGAGACATTTGTACTGGTTTGACCTCCTCTATATGCAGCTTTTTCACCAAGGAGGATGGTATTAAGTTAATACTTGCTCCGAGATCGCACATTGCTTTAGTGATGGTCAATTCCCCAATGGTGCAAGGCAACAGGAAGCTCCCTGGGTCCTCAAGCTTGGGAGGAAGCCCCTTTTGAATCAAGGCCCTGCATTCCTCAGTAATCATTATGGTTTCTTTCTCATCCCAGCTTCTTTTCTTGTTGATAAGATCCTTCAGAAACTTGGAATATAGAGGCATTTGCTCAAGTGCTTCAGTCAAGGGAATATTGATTTCCAGCTTCTTAAAAATCTCAAGGAACTTGTGAAAATGTTGGTCTTTAACCTCTTTGTTGAACCTCTGGGGATAAGGCAGTGAAGGTGTGATGCTCTTTCCTATTTGCTGCTGTCCCTGGGTTACTTCCTTTGAGCTATGTGGCTGGTTGCTTTTCTCCTTGGGTTTCTCAGTGTTTTTGTTTGGTATCACAACTTGCTCCTTAGCTCCATCTGCCTTTGTTTGCTTCTCATCCTCTGTTGGTTCTTTGATGCTCTCTGTTTGTTTCTTTGTAGTGTCATTGTTGCTTATCAATGTTCTCCCGCTTCTTAATTGTATTGCCTTGCATTCCTCCTTGGGATTTGGGATTGTGTCACTGTGCAGTGAGTTTGAAGGTCTCTCAACAGCTACTTGCTTGGAGAGTTGCCCCTCTCTACTCTCTAGGCTCTTTAATGATGCTTCATGGTTTTTGTTTGTTATTTCCTGGTGTTTCATCATTTTCTCTATCAAGGTCTCTAAGTTGGTGAGTCTTTGAGGTTCAGGTGGTGCTTGTGGTGGGTTGTGAGATGTGGGTTGTGGGTGGTAAACATTTTGGTTGGTGGAATGGTTGTTCGATTGGTACTGGTTGAGATTAGGGTAGTTGTTTTGAGGTTTTCTGTATGTGTTTTGGTTAGTCTGCTGCTGGTTGTAGTTTTGGTTGTTTCTTGGGTTGTTTTGGTTTGAGTACCTCTGCCATGGTTGTTGGTTTTGGTTGTGAGTGTCTCCCCATCTGAGGTTGGGGTGATTTTTCCATGAGGGGTTGTAGGTATCACCATAGAATTCATTTTCCAGGATGGATTGTATGTATCACCATAAACTTCATTTGGTCCTTGGTTGTGCATATACTGTACTTGCTCTTGTTGTTGTTCTTCTTGAGTTTCTTCATTTTGCCCCCATGTGGCTGATGGTTGGCTGGTGTTAACTGCTGCAACTTGAAGGCCATCAATCCTCTTAGTCATTTGCTCAAATTGTTGTTGAATTTGCTGCTGCATTAATTTGTTTTGAGCCAGGATTGAATCCACTCCTTCTAGTTCCATTACTCCTCTCCTTTGTGATGGTTGGCGGCCTCTTTGATGAGCAAAGAAATATTGGTTGTTGGCCACCATATCAATGAGTTCTTGAGCCTCCTCTGCAGTTCTCATGAGTTGCAAGGAGCCTCCAGCTGAATGATCCAAAGCTTCCTGGGATTTCAGTGTTAAACCTTCATAGAAGTTCTGCAGCTTCTCCCACTCATTAAACATGGCAGGGGGACATTTCCTGATTAGAGCCTTGTACCTCTCTCATGCCTCATAGATGGGTTCAGCCTCCATTTGTGTAAATGTTTGTACCTCAGCCTTCAACCTTATAATTCTTTGAGGTGGGTAAAACTTGGCAAGAAACTTGGTTACCAAATCATCCCAGTTGTTGATGGTGTCCCTTGGAAAAGATTCCAACCATTGAGTGGCCTTGTCCTTGAGAGAAAATGGGAATAGCATCAGCTTGTAACTGTCAGGAGGCACACCATTAGTTTTGACAGTGTTGCATATCCTCAAGAAAGTGGATAAGTGTTGGTGCGGGTCTTCAAGTGGTCCTCCACCAAAAGAGCAATTGTTCTGAACCAAAGTGATGAGTTGTGGCTTGAGTTCAAAATTCTTAGCATTGACATTTGGAGCTAAGATGCTGCTTCCACAATGTCTAGGATTTGCAAAGGTGTAGGAGGCCAAAACTCTCCTCTGGGGTGGGTTGTCATTGTTGTTGTCTGCTCCACCTGGTGGATTGGTTGAATGTTCCTCCATCTCTTGAAATTCCTCGTCTGATTCCTCTTCTCCAACAATATTTTTCCCTCTTTCAGCTCTTCTTAACCTCCTGAGAGTTCTTTCGTCTTGTTCATGAAAATTGGGTGTGGTTCTTCCTGTACCTGACATACAAGCAGAGCATGAGAAATGCACAAAACCAGTGACACTTCAAAATTGAAAGTTCAGATCTCAGGACCCAGAGACTAGAAAACTGAGTCTAGATCTCAATGCCTTCCTAGATCCAACAAGAACAATTGCAAGGGAATTGTAAATTGCAAGGAAAGCAGATGAAGAGCAATTAACAGAAATTAAATTCAATCAAGCAGTAAATAAAGCAGAGAGATCCAAGGATGAGATTGAAACAGAATTTCTTCAATTCTCCAACCCAAGATCCAAGACAATTGTAACTGAAATTGAAAGCAATAAAACTAAGAGGAAGAGAAGTGAATTCTCCTTCCCCAAGACTAAGAAATTAAAGATCACTCAATATCCAAAGCTCTCCGAAAACTATTATGAAAATTCAAAGGGAAAGCTCCCCGAAGAACTTGAATTCTATCCTATTTATACACTTTCTTCAAATGATCTTCAAGCCTTGAGTTGGGCCTTTGCTCTTGGTGGAATTGGGTTGAAAGAGGCCTTGGTTGATTGCTCTTGGAGTTTGGAGAAGAACCAAAGTGAACCAAATGAACCGGGTTGGAGTTTTGCAAAAAGTTGGAGTAAAAGTTGGAGCAAAAGTTAGGGTCTAACTTTTGGTCCAACTTTTCATATCAGCCCCCATATTTTGCTGATACCCACGTTGGTGCAAAAGTTAGGGGTCTAACTTTTGCTCCAACGTTGGCCTTCCTTGGTGCACTTATGGCGCCAACGTTAGCCCAAAAGTTAGGGGCTAACGTTGGCGCAAACTTTTGGGTGCCCAGGGGTGATTTTCATGTGCCAACGTTAGCCCAAAAGTTAGGGGCTAACGTTGGCGCAAACTTTTGGTACCCAGGGAGTGATTTTCAAGTTCCAACGGTAGCCCAAAAGTTAGGGGCTAACGTTGGGGCTAACTTTTCACCCAAAAGTTTGTGCAAAAGTTTGAGGCTAACTTTAGGTCCAGGTTTTTGCTTCCTGGTTCAAGTTCACTTATTCCATTGTCCTCTCTTTACTCCTAGCTATTCCTTCTTGCTTCAACCTTTTTCCAAGCTTTCTTCACCTATCATTAATCAACCAAACACATCAAAGCTATGCTTAAAATCATGAGATATTCATTCTTTCATAATATGTGACAATTATAGTATAAAACCTCATGAAATAGCATGAATTCATACATGGTTGATTAAATCAAAGGAAGCATGAAAATCTACCTAATTGACTTGCTTATAGCTCAAGAAAGTGGATAATTCTAATGAAAACAAAAGAAAAAGACTAGTTAAAATAGGCTAAGATGACTTGTCATCAGTTAGTGAGAACTGTACCTATGCTGACTGGAAAACCATACCCGTTTTAGCTGCTTCGGGTTACGTCGAGAGCGGGTAGAAACCGACAGATGAGCTCATTACCTGCGCTAGGGCTAGACATGCATCATACTTGGTTTTGCATTTCCTTTGTTATGATTGTGGTATGAATGTATGCTTTCCTTGTTTGTATTCCATTCTCTGCGTTTGTGTTATTTTCTTGTATTCTTCTGTTTGTGTTTTGCTATCTGTTTTCTCTATCTTCTCTACTTATCTGTGTTTTCTAATTACTGCTTCTTTGTATTCTGCTAATAGTCTGCTAAACAACATAGAATTAATGAACGTAACTAATAACCACGACCCTACTAAGAACTCCCCAGTTCTTACCCCTTCTCTCTCCCTTCCCCCTTCAGATGGAAGTAAGAGTACCTTACCATAGTTCGCTGATGACCGTTCGCAAGAAGAGGATTCTGCTCTAGATAGTCTTTTGAGTCTAGGGTGAATATCGTTCTCTGATTATATGTATATACTGTGAGACCAGCCAACGTCTGCACCCCGTTCGTATGCCCACTTTAACCTAAATCCTGTGTACAAGATTCCTATTGTGTGGCTACTTCATGAGGTACCAGAGAGACGTCCTGTGGAAAAGTCTGATCGTGCAGAGGAGTAGCAGATGATGTTCTATCTTTTGATGACGTTCTACCTGACTTGAGTTTTGAAGACCTAGAACGTACTTTCCCTCGCTTTAGTAGTTTAGAGGGACTAGGTGAGTATAGAGTCTAGGCTAGCCTAGGTGCCAGCTTAGGGACCTCTTGAACAGGTCAGGACCTGGGATGTTGTATGTATATACATGTATATATTGATATTATTTAGCTATATCTAGGCGTGTTCTAACTAACAGTCTATATTCTAATAAAGGCTGAATCACCGAATGTTGTCAACTACTTGTGATGTATTTATGTGTGGTTGTTTATAACTGTTTTATCTGTTATTATTTGTGAATTAATTATAAATGATTCTGTCTATTAATCCAAATGTTTTCCAAAAAAAAAAAAATACACCTCGCAAATTAACTACGCTTTTAACAACGAATCAGGCTCATATGATAAATAATAGATAATAATTAGGAAGACAAATTGGTAGCGCTCAGTTTCCGGTAAGATCTAGACATATTAAAAATTGGTTCGTTACAGGAAACCTACCCTTTTCCGCTCTAGTGATCGACTTAGTTGCCGCAGCCGGTGTTCCCCGAGAGACCAAGGATCGGAGGGCCATGATCCCGATAGACAGCGATGTTGTCCAAACGGGAGATATCTCTACCCTCCGGTAGACACCGAGGATCCGAACTTAGCCATCCCCATGAGCATTCCCACCACTTCAACCGCACCACCAAAATCATCCTTGCAACGCATAGAGGACCTCCACAAGAAGCTCGATCGTTATGAGCGGCACAACCAACGTCGATAGACTATGGTCAAGAAGCTTCTAAGTTGCCTAGCACCACCTATGGAAGAACCGGATATTTCCACGTCCACTGGCACCGATAATGAAGATAGCGATAACGGAGAAGATTATGGATGCTCGGAAGCCAATCAACCACTGCGTCTCACTCACGGCACGGAGGACCGTGCTAACTTCTAAGTGTGGGGAGGTTGGTCGGCCGACCAGTCTTCATAGGTAACACCCGAATAAATTTTGAATATCTTTTGTTAATTAGGATAGATTGCATGATTAGGTTTTTCATTTTTTTGACACCCTTTGCATGTTAGTTATCTTTCAATAAGTCCACTTAGTTAGAGTAATGGCTTCTTTCCTAGGAAGCTAAAATTTTAGGGAACCCTACCAATTTTGAAAAATTTTGAAAATTTTTTATGCTAAGCTTGTTTGAAGAATGTAATTCGGAACATGGATTTTGAGCCAAGAACACAAGCAAGTGAGTTTTGAGCCTAATTGCATGGCTACATCTTCTATCCACTTACTTTCCTTCTTGTGTGCATTGTTCTCTCTCTATGATTGTGATCCTTAATTTGTTTGACTCTATATGTCCATTGTTATATGTATGAATGCATGTACATGATTGAGGCCATCAATCCACTTAGCTACTTACTCAAATGACCTTACCTTATAACAACCTTTGTAACCAATTTTGAGCCTACGCTTAACCCACTTATTCTTAATTTTAGCACTTTACAAGCCAAGAAGCGGAAAAACCATGAATGTCCCTATTTAAATCCTTGAATAGCTTAGGCTAGAGTGTGTGTGCCATTCAAGTGTGGAAAAAATAGGGGGGGGAGCATAGGTTGAGGTAAGAGCATGTTGTTTTTTTTGTTAAAAAATATTAGGAAGTGGATACATACTCATGTATTGATTAAGAGTATAGACCTTATGCATTGATGTTCTTGTATATAGTTTGGAAAAAAATGAGAAAAAAACAAAAGAAAAAAATATATAAAACAAAAGAAAAATAAAAGAGAAAAGAAAAGAAAAAAAAGAGAAGCAATAAAAGGGGACAAAATGCCCCAAAGTAAGACCTAAAGACAAATCAATGCATATGTATAATGATCAAAAGTAAATGCATGAGTATGTGAAAGAGTGAGGAATGGGTAGTTAGGTTAGTACATAATTATATAAGAGGTTATATAGGTTAGGTGGGGAGCTTAAGTTAATCAAAGGATTCAATTTTTAGCCCACTTAGCCAAATATATAACCCTACCTTAACCCTAACCCCGTTACAACCTAAGGAAAGACCTCATGATATATGTATGCATGCATAGAACAATTGTTGATTGTTAGAGGAAGAAAAATTTTGGAAGAGCATGAAGTAGGGGAGAATTGAGTGATCAACCCTACACACCGAGAGAATAAAGTGCAAACACTTCCAGTGAGGGGTTCGAAGCTCAATTCCTTGTTCCCGGCTCTCACGAGCGTTCTTCATGCAAGCTATGCATATTTCACTTTGATGACTAAAATTGGTAGAGTTCATGCATCACCATCCTCTTGCCCTATGTGCATATATACATGTGTTCTAAGAAGATTGAATTGCTCTTGACCAAGTAGATAGTAGCATACACACTAGTTGCATTCATGTAAGTAGATTGCATCCCACGAGTCTCACTCTCTTGTGATCCTTTGATCTTTTGCTTTCTTTTAGCATGAGGACATGCTATACTTTAAGTGTGGGGAGGTTGATAAACCCCGTTTTTAGGGTTTATCATGCATAGATTTTAAGGGTTTTATCAATGATCTTCCACACTTATTCATATAAAATTGCATGATTTTGTGTTCCTTTCCCCTTTTTGCTTCATAGATGAAAACATGCTTCTTTTGCATCAAAATTGATATATTGTAATCCTCCTCTATTACCATTCGATGCCGTGATACGTTTGTTAAGTGGTTTCAGAATTTATAGGGCCAAAATGGCCAAGAGGAGTGAAGGAAGCATGCATGAATGGAAGGAGCATGGAATAAATAGGAGTTTCGGAATTGGGCGCGCACGCGTACCGTACGCATACGCATGGATGTGCACCCCCAGAGCCAGCGCAGTGGAGCCGAACGAGAAGCTGGGGCGTTTATATGGCTGGGCCAGAAATCTTTGGACGCGCGCGCGTACTGCGCGCCTGTGCGCACACTCGCAAAAAGCCCCAGGGGCGCGTACGCGACGATGTGCGCACGTGATATTTTAAGAAGAAAACATGACCAGTGATTTCAGGCAGTTGCAGGCTTTGTTTTGGGGCAGAATTTTGGAGGAAAAAGCTTAAGTAGATCAAGGATTATGAGGGTTGGACAATTAGTCATAATTCTAGATATTTTTGGATAGTTAGTTACATTTTGCTTTTAGAGAGAGAAACTCTAACTTCTCTCTAGGATTTTACTCTCTCCATTGCAATTTTCCTTTGATTTCTTGGTGAGATCCATTGCTAATTCACTTTTACTTTGATACAAGTTGTAGATCTACTTTTCTTCTACTGTCAATTAGTGTTCTTTTGATTCTATCTCTTGGATCTAGATTTGTGACTTTGTTACTTTAAACTTTGGTTAATGAATTGAGGAATTTCATTCAATTCCCTGATTGTTGATGATTACTTGGATTAGATAGCTTTAATTCAATTCTTTTCTCTCAATTACATCATGTCTTCTATGATTGTCTACCAATTGTTTGTGATAATGACAACCCTAGCTATGGAGTAGATATCTCTTACTTGGCTTAGGGGTTGAGTTGTTGGAGACACTTGAGTAGTGGATATCAATTGTTGATTAAGAATTGAGAATTGCTAATTGACTTGGAGTGCACTAAAGCTAGACTTCCTTAGGGTGAGACTAGGACTTGTGACTCAAGTTAGTTACTCTCACTTGACTTTCCTCCATTATTAGGGGGTTAATTAAGTGAAGCAATAATCAATTCTTATCACAATTGGAGGAAGCTATAATGATGAAACTTCCAATACTCACCCTTAGCCAAGGCTTTTATCTCCATTAATTGTTAGTTACTTTTGTTAGCTTGAATTTTTGTATCAACTCCCAAAACCACAAAAGACTTCCTAATCAATGATGTACATTCCAAGGCAAATCCTAGGGAGAATGACCCGGGATCAATACTTTCGGTCATAGATTTTAGAATTGTTTGATGTGATATTTGCGTGTCAGTTAGACTATACTCACGATTGGATTCATTGCTAATTTCTAATCCGGCATAAGAATATTTAGTTCATCACTCATCGACGCATACGCGTCACTTACGCGTGCGCGTCACTATCAATCTTTCAGCTCCCAGCATGCTCGTGCGCCCCTTTCACGCGTACGCGTCTTCAATGGCGTTCACTTAATGAGCGTTACGTTTGCTTAGTGAGCATTGTCACATATGCGCGTCCTCTGCGCGTGCGTGTGGTAGCAAAATACTAATTTCAAGCTTTAGCGTGAGCCATGCGTGAGCGTGCTTCCTTCCAGATCTTCCATCGACGCGTGCACGTTATGCACGCGTGCGCGTCGATTACAAAACTTTACCTCCAAATTTGAATGTGCCCAAAAATGCTGAGTAAATGAACGTAGCACTCTCTTTGAAAACGAGTGCCAGCAACTTCCACGCGTACGTGTCATGCACGCGTACGGTGTGTCTTCGAAAATTGCCCCTAACGCGTAAGCGTCCCGTACGCGTGTGCGTCGCAAGTGAGTGTGGCGTTCTTCATTTGAATGCAACGTTATTCTGCAGTGCTTCTCCTTTTCTTCATTTTCTCACCTAAAATCAACCAAGCAAGCAAACTACTTAACCCTTTTATTGAAATAGTTAGGAAAAGAAAACTACCTTTGGTTGGGTTGCCTCCCAAAAAGTGCTTGTTTATCATCATTAGCTTGACGTCTTCCACTCTGTGTTCATCCTAACTCCTGAACACTCTCTTCTTTGTTCCATGATCCCCCCAGATAATGCTTAGCTCTTTGACCATTTGTTGTGATTATGTCCTTTGTTGCTTCATTCAAAAGTTCAAGGCTTCCATGTGGGAAAACCTTGGTTATCAGATAAGGGCCAGTCCATTTGGACTTGAGTTTTCCAGGAAAAACCTTGAGCCTGGAATTATATAGGAGCACTTGTTGTCCTGGTTTGAACTCTCTTTTCAATATTTTCTTGTCATGCCACTTCTTAGCTCTCTCCTTGTATATCTTTGCATTCTCATAAGCTTCTAATCTAAATTTCTCTGGCTCATTGAGTTGCAATAGCCTTTTCTCTCCTGCTACTTGAGGGTCAAGATTTAAGAGCTTAGTGGCCTAGTAAGCTTTATGTTCTAACTCTACAGGAAGGTGACAAGATTTGCCATAGATTAGCTGAAATGGTGACTTCCCAATTGGAGTTTTGAATGCTGTTCCGTATGCTCACAGAGCATCATCCAATGTTCTTGCCCAGTCTTTCATTGTGGAGATTAACTCGTTCTTTTCATTGGAGATGACAGTCATTCCTCCTTTCTTTGGTACAACTTGGACCGGACTTACCCAAGTGCTATCAAAAATTGGGTATATGATCCCAGCATTCCACAGCTTCATCACTTCTTTTTGAACCACTTCCTTCATGGTTTGGTTGAGCCTCCTTTTAGGCTGCACTATAGGTCTTGAGTCCTCCTCCAGCAAAATTTTATGCATACAGATGGCAAGGCTTATACCCTTGATATCTTCAATCATCCATCCTAGAGCTGTCTTATGAACTTTCAACACTTCAATCAATTTTGTTTCATCTTCCATTCTTAAGGAAGAATTGATGATCACTGGCAAGGTTTCTTTTTCTCCAAGGAATGCATACTTGAGATGTGGAGGGAGAGATCTTAGCTCTTGCTTTGGCACTTCCTCTGTCTTGTATTCAAGAGAGATTTCAAAAGCTTGTTTCTCTGTGACATCTTGATCACTTCCCATTTCTTCTTCTTGTTTATCGTTGAAGTTGGTTTCAAACACTTCTTCCACCAAGTCTTCTTTCATTTCCACCCTCATGTGTTTTTTCCTCTCATGATGATATTGCATGGCCTTGAAGACATTAGTGATCATTTGCTCATTATGCACCCTGAGGGTCATTTCCCCTTTTTCCACATCAATGATAGCCCTTGCTGTTGCTAAGAAAGGTCTTTCTAAGATGATTGACTTGTGTCCTTCTTCTTTTATGTCCAAAATGACAAAATCAACAGGAAATATGAATTCTCCCACCTTCACTAACAAGTTCTCCACAACCCCATTGGGTATTCTGAGTGATCTATCCGCCATTTGAATTGACATTCTGGTGGCTTTGACTTATTCTATCACGAGCTTTTTGATTAGTGAAAAAGGCATCAAATTTATGCTGGCACCTAAGTCACAGAGAGCTTTTTCCAAGGTCATATTGCCTATGGTGCATGATATGATGAAGCTCCCATGATCTTTGAGTTTTGGTGGGAGTCCTTTTTGGATTACTGCGCCGCACAGTGTAACGTCCCGTCCAGCAAAATACCTTGCTTAAGTCAGGGTATTTCTACTAGAAAGAACATTACGTAACCTTCTCTAGTATTAACTACTTAATTATCGAGCCCTTGTATCGAGTTCACGTTTCAGTTTTAAGAAAATTCCAGAAAATTTTGTTTTTTATTCATTAAAGTTATAATTCAAACATTCACAAATAATAATAATCACATAAATATTATTGATAATAATTCTTATACAAAAGAGACAAAATAAAACTCAAATACAATATACTAAACCTACCCCTCTATGTAAAATAAAATCACAAAGGACAATAGCGAGGGGACTCTATGAAAGCAATTAAGACCATAAAGAAAGCCTACTGATCGCTCGCAGCTTCAAATTGTGTCTTCAAACCTGTCGCTAAAATGGTGAAAAATTTGGGATGAGAACCAACCCACATGTTCTCAGTAGAGGTCGAGAATGCCGTGAAAGTAAAGAATAAAGCGCAAATAGTTAATTTCATTTGGAGACATTGAAAAGAAAACTACTTTCATTCGCAGTATTCATCGCTCGCCTTATATAAACTTCTTCTGAAAACCAATGGCTCAACTTTCTAAAATCTAAAACCTTCTTTAGAAGCATCAATTAATTATCCAAAATCCTAAACCCATATTTTACTTTATATATGCCTTAAAAGTTTTCCTAGACTGTATGAATGACTAATTTGTTCCAAGCATAGGTTCATTAAGTCTATACCGAACCAGCTTAATCTTTCATACTTTACTAAACCTCAAACACAAACCAATCACGGCCTTAGGCCCAAGCAATTCAATCAACACCCAATTCACTACAACCCAGCCAATCAGATACAAACACAAGTAAAGAGATTCAAACACAATCAAGAGCAATTAGATCAAGTATAGCAATTAGCAGTTAAACAGAATTATTCACATAGGCAAACCAATTACAATATACACACCCAAACAATGTCACATAGATGCATATGATGAATGTCTAGTCCTAGTACAGGCCATGAGCTCATGTGTCAGTTGGCTGCCCGCAATCCCGACATTTATCCGGTCACGAGTAATCCCGATTTTCCGAACACGATTTTCTGTTCCAAAATAAATGCGCATATGATAATAGCCTCTCATTTGAGACAGCCTCTGCTTACTGCAGGAAAATATATATATACTCTGCTCTGGTCTGG
>NC_029792.2:85393011-85492292 GCF_000816755.2 Arachis ipaensis | reverse complement strand
GGTTGTATTAAGCAACTAATATATATTAAATATAGCTCTGGGTTGCATCAAGCAACTAATATATATATAAATATAGCTCTGGGTTGCATCAAGCAACTAATATATATAAATATAGCTCTAGTTTGCATCAAGCAACTAATATATATATATATATATACACACAAATATCTCTTTACTCTGCTATGGTTTCTCTTTTCTCTGCATCTCTTTACTCTACTCTAGTTGTTCTATTCTCTGCATCTCTTTACTTTTCTCTGAATACTCTTTCATCTATATCTATATTACTCTTTTTCTCTTTATCTCTTTACTCATTTGTAATTGTAAATATGCAAGCGGGACAAATCCCATGTCCTTGCTAGCAACTTTATAAACCAAATATATTTTCTCAAAAGAATCAGTAAAGTTATTATTGTTAAACAAGTCTCAAGTATTCATTTTGATTAAGTCCTTTAACTTTTATAAAAATTTGGACATAATCTCCTTTAAAAATAGGACTTAGCCACCCTTACGGGTTCCTTCTTTCTCAACATTTCATCAGCCTCTTTCAGCAGTTGCCACAACAATATATATTCTCAAAAACATTTGATAATAGTATAGAAAATCTATTTCTTAAATTTCATATCCAAAATAATTGTCAACACAACCTGGCAGCCTGATTTCCATTTTGTTTTTAAAATATCAAATAAATTCAGAATCACGCAAAATTTATATCCATGCGACCGTCTCGGATTAAGCTTTCTATTAAACTAAAAATGATAATTTTTCGCTGAATCTAGCTTCGGGAATATAAGCAAAACTGTGACTGTTCTGCAGTGTTTTAAAACCAGAAGACAGCAGCACCATACAACATTTGAAATTTCATATAAAATCCAAATTAAATCCAACCACATTTAAAATTAATTTGGTTAAACATAACTCATCTAAATTTCTTTCTCAATTGGTTCCAGGGTCATACCATTTTTAATGAAGGGGTTACGTAGCTTGGAAGTTAGGTAATTTTCTGCAGAATTCTGTTTTACAAATCATTGAACACAACCTCTTCCAAGTCCCATAACTTACTTATTAAAACATGAAAAACCCTGAAATTTGAATCATATATACTAAACATACTCAAATTTCACCTCCAATTGGTTGCATCTCAATATCATTCCAGAATTAAAAATTATAAAGTCTCAAAGTTACTGACTTAGAAAACAAAACCTGACTTTTACTGCATAATACATCTTATTTTAAAAATTCATATCTTTAAAACCACAACTCTAACAATTCTAACTTTTTATGAAATTAAAGTACTAGGACCAGAGTTCATTTAAAATTTTTTCCATTTCAAAATTCAAGATGGAGAATTTTTAATAGAGGAAACAAGTTGCTGCTGTGTTAAACGTTCTGCAGAAAAACCAGATTTGACATCAATAATTCAAAAATTCACCATAAATCATAAACTTAATGAAAAGTCTCAAATTCACCAGTCCATCTCCCTATATTCCCAAGCTTGATCCGGACTTGGTTCCACGCAATTTCGATAATCACATAACTGGTTATAGCTTTTTCAAAGTTGCTAACTTAGTTTAGAAATTATGCAGAAAATAAGATTTTAGCATTCAATTTTGAAAAAATCATAACTAATTCTCTAGTTGATACAAAACCTTCAAAATTGAGTTTTCATAATTACACTTAATATAATTTACTTAACACTTAAATTCATATCATTTCAGTCACTATAGAGTCACTGAATCACTTTCAAAGTTGCCGTTTAATTTCAAGAGAACATGATTTTCAGCAAACCATTTAGTATTCAAAATCCAACCCTTCAATACCCCTCAAAACCAATTCCAAATCAACCACCAACCAAGTTCATTAACATTACAATAAACAAAATAACATCTCAACGGCAACAAACCCAACATAACTCATTAAAATTCAGGAATTCTCAACAATTAGTCATCAAACAGTTGCCAATCCACACAATAAATCAATATCATTAATCAACAATTCCAAATCACAATCTCAACCATTTCAATCATAATTTTAGCCACAATTCAATATTCACATAGTCAATCAATTACTCACAGCTATTGAATCTATTTGCAGTTATTCAATAAACCTTGTAGGCATTCTTAAATTAAAATCATTTTAAACCCCCTACCTCGATGTCGCAATTGCATAATTTAACGTAACAATTCCCTTCCCTTTTAGTTTCATGGCAGCAGCAGTGACTGTCACGCAACCAGAATGGCAAGGCAGCAACCGGAACAACAGCATTGTTAATCTTCACGGCAGTGACCGGGGTTGTAACCAAACACAGGATTCAAATTGGATGGAAATTAAGAGCAATCACAGCCCTGGAGATCTCAAGAAAAGGCACATACCGGGATCGACTCAGAACAAGTATAGCAGTGACAAAAAATGTATAAATAGATAATGATCAAGGAAAAGATCAATCCAAAATTAAAGTAGCATCAGACTCACCAATAGCAACTCTAACAGATTCATAATAGCATCAACGCTGGTACTCCAAATAATAGCAGTAGAGAAACAGGGGCAGGAAGGGGCATGAACGACGGGGACGACTAGGATCCAGATTGACGATGGCGACAACAATACAAAACATGAACATACACTATTGTATTCAGAATTAAAATATAGTAGAGAAATAAAATCAGGAAGCAGAGCACGAGCAAGAGTGTTACAGTTTCAAAAATGGAATTGGGAATGCAGGGGAAGCTGCTGTCGGGCAATATCACTGGCGCTTCCCTTCAAGTCTGATGGTGATTAAACTGTGACAGCGAGCTCCCTTCGACGGCAGTGCTAACGGCGGTGCGCGGCGTTAGCAGGGATGACTCCATCGCGGTGATGAAGATAGCTTCTTCTCGGTTAGCGGCTTGCAGCTCAGTTTCCTCCCAACATCGTTTCTCCTCTCCTCTTCGTGGTTCTGTTTCCGACGGCGGCGACGGGTTGGCTGCGATGAAACCCCTGGCGGCAAGACGCGATGGCTCTCAACGCACGACTCCTCTCCTCTCTATAAACGGTGGCGGCAACGCATGGAGGACGGCGGCGAGCTTGGCGCAACGGTGGCGCGGTAGCAACGCAACTGGACGGCATAGAGTGCAGCTTCTTCCCCTCCGATTCCAAGCTCTCTCTTCTTCCTCAGCTCTCACAGAAGCTCTCCTCTCCTCCGTGTGTGTATGTCTTCGTTTTGGGAGAAAAGGGGGGTAAGGGTTTGTGAATTAGGGAAATTAGGTTTAGAAATTAGGATTTTATAAAAGAATATAGATAGATATGAATAGATATTTTGATAAAATTGGAAGGTAGAGTAATTTTAAAATCAAATATACTCTCTTAAAAATATTTAAGACCTTTTCAGAATAAAAGTTACTTGAATTAAATTATACAAATTTTTTCTTATTTTTCCATTACTAAAATTATACAAAATATTCTATTATAATAAAATTACTTAAAAATATTAATTGATTCAAAATAAAACTATCTCCGAATCTATTTAATTATTTCTAACAAAATAATTTCTAAAATTACAAAATTTAAACTTAACAAGATAAAATCACAATTTATTTATATTTAGGTTTTCAAAAATACGGGATGTTACATTCTATACAACTTACAAAAATTTTCGCCCTCGAAAATTGATATAAGATGGAGATAAGATTCATATTCACATCCCCTTTTGAATATTTTAAAGATACCAAGAAAAGCATATCACATAAACATAGAAGAAAATATATTAGGTGATACAAAAGTTGATAAAAATAGCTTGATGCAAACCAAATTTCAAAATCCAAAATCAAATAGGCACAATATTCGTTCAGAACTCTTAATAAAGCATGATCACTTTTCGTCGC
This sequence comes from Arachis ipaensis, assembly GCF_000816755.2. Classification (NCBI taxonomy): domain Eukaryota; kingdom Viridiplantae; phylum Streptophyta; class Magnoliopsida; order Fabales; family Fabaceae; genus Arachis; species Arachis ipaensis. The sequence continues at coordinate 85,488,435 of NC_029792.2, read as the reverse complement.
CTCGAAACTCCACAACTCCTTATAACTTCGTATATTGACCAGATTCACTTTCCGTACACACAAATCGCGTCCCTAAGAACTATCGTATAAGCAATACGAAACTTGAGAAGAGAAGGACAAATGGCACAACGGTATTTACGAAAAATCAGGAGAATACTTCGGTTCACAGTTGGAGAAGGATGGTATTTCGCAAGGATTTGAAAGAATACGTAAGATTATCAACAAACAAGGATGTATATAAGCAATGAAATATATCATAAGGAGAGTTAATTTTGAAAGTTTAGGAAGAAATTTTGAATCGAAGAGTTTCGGTATGAACATTATTAAGAAAAATAGAACAACAATTTAAAACAACTTCAACTTGAAATAGAGGAAAATAGTTTATCTTTTTCAAAAGAATATATATAAATCTAACATTTTCCAAAAGTACTAAACTTAGTATAAATAATATGTTATATCGATTTAATAAACAAATCATGCAGGGTTTGTAAATTAAAGCTTGTTTGATGTTAAGCGCGAAATATTTTCTTTAAAAGTCTTGGAGGATACTTAAGTACATAGCTATAGAATTATAGTAAAGTTGGCAGAAAATCAGCTTCTATTTAAAGAATAAATTCTGAAATAAAATTTTCTATAAATCAATAAAAGATAAGTGGTATATCACAGATAAACAAGATTAAACTACATAAAGAAGCTTCAGAGTTTATGTAAGAAAGTCTAGGTTGAATTAAAAATAATCCCATCAAAATTTAAGTAAGGGTTGTGGATACAGTCAAGTAAGAAAAGATTTAAATTGAAATTTTTCTCGAAGAGAATTTGAAACAAGTACTCAAGAAGGAAATTACAAGAAATGATATGTTGCACCAAAATAAATCCAAGTTCAAAGCAAGGAGCATAGAGTTGCTAAGGTATAGGATAAATGTTTCAAAAGATTCAAACAACAACTAGATACAGAGTCAAGCAAGGATATGCACGAATGATAATGCAAGGTTAGCAAGAAAGAGATCAAAAACTAGAAATTCGAATACAAGTAGTAGAGAAAGAGATAATGCTAAGCATGAATAAAGAGCATATGTCAAAACGGAACTAATCTCTACAATTTAGTCTCTAACGTCCCCAAAACCTCGTAACTCGCGTTAATCTATCACTTCTATTTCGTCTATGATAACCCATTAGTGTTCCATATACATAAATCATTAGTATTAAGTTGCCCAAACTTGATACCATGAGATATGCAACGGTAAACTAATAGCGTTAATCATCAGACAGTCATGCATATAAAACACAAACTCTTATCATCAGAACAAGTTATAAAGCATGACAGACACTCAAAGTATGCAATGAAGCATAGTCAGTCCACTCCCAAGGCTCTACAGGAAGGAGTGCTCTGATACCATATTGTAACGTCCCGTCCAGAAAAATACCTTGCTTAAGTCAGGTTATTTCCACTAGAAAGAACATTACGTAACCTTCTCTAGTATTAACTACTTAATTATCAAGCCTTTGTATCGAGTTCGCGTTTCAGTTTTAAGAAACTTCCAGAAAATTTTGTTTTTTATTCATTAAAGTCATAATTCAAACATTCAAAAATAATAATAATCACATAAATATTATTGATAATAATTCTTATACAAAAGAGACCAAATAAAACTCAAATACAATATACTAAACCTACCTCTCTATGTAAAATAAAATCTCAAAGGACAATAGCGAGGGGACTCTGTGAAAGCAATTAAGACCATAAAGAAAGCCTACTGATCGCTCGCAGCTTCAAATTGCGTCTTCAAACCTGTCGCTGAAAGGGTGAAAAATCTGGGGTGAGAACCAAACTACATGTTCTCAGTAGAGGTCGAGAATGCCATGAAAGTGAAGAATAAAGCGCAAATAGTTAATTTCATTTAGAGACATTGAAAAGAAAACTACTTTCATTCGCAGTATTCATCGCTCGCCTTATATAAACTTCTTCTGAAAACCAATGGCTCAACTTTCAAAAATCTAAAACCTTCTTTAGAAGCATCAATTAATTATCCAAAATCCTAAACCCATATTTTACCTTATATATGCCTTAAAAGTTTTCCTAGACTGTATGAATGACTAATTTGTTCCAAGCATAGGTTCATTAAGTCTATACCGAACCAGCTTAATCTTTCATACTTTACTAAACCTCAAACACAAACCAATCACGGCCTTAGGCCCAAGCAATTCAATCAACACCCAATTCACTACAAGCCAGCTAATCAGATACAAACACAATCAAGAGCAATTACATCAAGTATAGCAATTAGCAGTTAAACAGAATTATTCACATAGGCAAACCAATTACAATATACACACCCAAACAATGTTACATAGATGCATATGATGAATGTCTAGTCCTAGTACAGGCCATGAGCTCATGTGTCGGTTGGCTGCCCGCAATCCCGACATTTATCCGATCACGAGTAATCCCGATTTCCCGAACACGATTTTCCGTTCCTAAATAAATGCGCATATGATAATAGCCGCTCATTTGAGACAGCCTCTGCTTACTGCAGGAAAATATATATATACTCTGCTCTGCTCTGGGGAAGCGGAAAATGGCTGTAGGTAACTTAGTTTTCCTACAGAGGCTCTGGGTTGCATTAAGCAACTAATATATATTAAATATAGCTCTGGGTTGCATCAAGCAACTAATATATATAAATATAGCTCTGGGTTGCATCAAGCAACTAATATATATATATACAAATATCTCTTTACTCTGCTTTGGTTTCTCTTTTCTCTGCATCTCTTTACTCTACTCTAGTTGTTCTATTCTCTGTATCTCTTTACTTTTCTCTGAATACTCTTTCATCTGTATCTATATTACTCTTTTTCTCTTTATCTCTTTACTCTTTTGTAATTGTAAATATGCAAGTGGGACAAAACCCATGTCCTTGCTAGCAACTTTATAAACCAAATATATTTTCTCAAAAGAATCAGTAAAGTTATTATCGTTAAACAAGTCTCAAGTATTCATTTTGATTAAGTCCTTTTACTTTTATAAAAATTTGGACATAATCTCCTTTAAAAATAAGACTTAGCCACCCTTACGGGTTCCTTCTTTCTCAACATTTCATCAGCCTCTTTCAGCAGTTGCCACAACAATATATATTCTCAAAAACATTTGATAATAGTATAGAAAATCTATTTCTTAAATTCCATATCCAAAATAATTGTCAACACAACCTGGCAGCCTGATTTCCATTTTGTTTTTAAAATATCAAATGAATTCGGAATCACGCAAACTTTATATCCATGCGACCGTCTCGGATTAAGCTTTCTATTAAACTAAAATTCATAATTTTTCTCTGAATCTAGCTTTGGGAATATAAGCAAAACTATGACTGTTCTGCAGTGTTTAAAACCAGAAGACAGAAGCACCATACAACATTTGAAATTTCATATAAAATCCAAATTAAATCCAACTACCTTCAAAATTAATGTGGTTAAACTTAGCTCATCCAAATTTCTTTCTCAATTGGCTCCAGGGTCATACCATTTTTAATGAAGGAGTTACGTAGCTTGGAAGTTAGATAATTTTCTGCAGAATTCTGCTTTACAAATCATTGAACACAACCTCTTCCAAGTCCCATAACTCACTTATTAAAACATGAAAAACCCTGAAATTTGAATCATATATACTAAACATACTCAAATTTCACCTCCAATTGGTTGCATCTAAATATCATTCCAGAATTAAAAATTATAAAGTCTCAAAGTTACTGACTTAGAAAACAAAACCTGACTTTTACTGCATAATACATCTTACTTTAAAAATTCATATCTTTAAACCCACAACTCTAACAATTCTAACTTTTTTTGAAATTAAAGTACTAGGACCAGAGTTTTATTTAAAATTTATTCCATTTCAAAATTCAAGATGGAGAATTTTTAATATAGGAAACAAGTTGCTGCTGTGTTAAACGTTCTGCAGAAAAACCAGATTTGACATCTATAATTCAAAAATTCACCATAAATCATAAACTTAATGAAAAAGTCTAAAATTCACCAGTCCATCTCCCTATATTCCCAAGCTTGATCCGGACTTGGTTCCACGCAATTCCGATAATCACAGAACTGGTTATAGCTTTTTCAAAGTTGCTGACTTAGTTTAGAAATTATGCAGAAAATAAGATTTTAGCATTCAACTTTGAAAAAATCATAACTAATTCTCTAGTTGATACAAAACCTTCAAAATTGAGTTTTCACAATTACACTTAATATAATTTACTTAACACTTAAATTCATATCATTTCAGTCACTATAGAGTCACTGAATCACTTTCAAAGTTGCCGTTTAATTTCAAGAGAACATGATTTTCAGCAAACCATTTAGTATTCAAAATCCAACCCTTCAATACCCCTCAAAACCAATTCCAAATCAACCACCAACCAAGGTCATTAACATTACAATAAATAAAATAACATCTCAACGGCAACAAACCCAACATATTAAAATTCAGGAATTCTCAACAATTAGTCATCAAACAGTTCCCAATCCACACAATCAATCAATATCATTAATCAACAATTCTAGATCACAATCTCAACCATTCCAATCACAATTTCAGCCACAATTCAATATTCACATAGTCAATCAATTACTCACAGCTATTGAATCTATTTGTCGTTATTCAATAAACCTTGTAGGCATTCTTAAATTAAAATCATTTTAAACCCCCTACCTCGATGTCACAATTGCATAATTTAACGTAACAATTCCATTCCCTTTTAGTTTCATGGCAGCAGCAGTGACTGTCACGCAACCGGAATGGCAAGGTAGCAACCGGAACTGCAGCATTGTTAATCTTCACGGCAGTGACCGGGGTTGTAACCAAACAAAGGATTCAAATTGGATGGAAATTAAGAGCAATCACAGCCCTGGAGATCTCAAGAAAAGGAACATTGATGACAAGTCATCTTAGCCTATTTTAACTAGTCTTTTTCTTTTGTTTTCATTAGAATTATGCACTTTCTTGAACCATAAGCAAGCTAATTGAGTAGATTTTCATGTTTCCTTTGATTTAATCAACCATGTATGAATTCATGCTATTTCATGAGGTTTTTGGTTCTTCTCCAAACTTCAAGAGCAATCAACCAAGGCCTCTTTCAACCCAATTCCACCAAGAGCAAAGGCCCAACTCAAGGGTTGAAGATCATTTGAAGAAAGTGTATAAATAGGATAGAATTCAAGTTCTTCGGGGAGCTTTCTTTTGGGAATTTTCATAATAGTTTTTCGGAGAGCTTTTGATATTGAGTGATCTTTAATTTCTTTGTCTTGGGGAAGGAAAATTCACTTCTCTTCCTCTCAGTTTTATTGCTTTCAATTTCAATTACAATTGTCTTGGATTTTGGGTTGGAGAATTGAAGAAATTCTGTTTCAATCTCAACCTTGGATCTCACTGCTTTATTTACTGCTTGATTGGATTTCAATTTCTGTTAATTGCTCTTCATCCATTTTCTTTGAATTTCAACTACAATTTCTTGTTGGATCTAGGAAGGCATTGAGATCTAGACTTGGTTTTCTAGTCTCTGGGTCCTGAGATCTGATTTCCCAGTTCAATTCTCTGTTTATTGCTTTATATGTCCATTTACTTTTCTGTTTCGGATCCGATTCAATCCCAATTCCCTTTAACTCTTCTGTTTAATGCAATTTAACTTTTCCTTGTTTAAATCCAAGCCCCAATTCCCTTTACAATTCCAGCCGCTTATATTTCTTGCATTTTAAGATTCCGCTATTTACATTTCTTGCATTTTAAGTTTCTGCTATTTAATTTCTTGTTCTTTAAGATTCAGCACTTTAATTCCCTGTTCTCTTTACTTCCATGCAATTTAATTTCTGCAAATCACAAAACACTCAACCAAATCTTGATTCGCTTGACTAAATCAACCACTAAACTAAAATTGCTCAATCCTTCAATCCCTGTGGGATCGACCTCACTCCCGTGAGTTTTTATTACTTGATACGACCCGGTACACTTGCCGGTTAGATTTGTGTGTTTTGGGAGAAATTTATTTTTCACCAAAATACTCATCAAGTTTTTGGCGCCGTTGCTGGGGATTGATTAGATTGACAATGATTAAGTGAAGTGGTGATCTAGATCAAGCATTTTCTCTTTAATTTTGATTAACCCACTAACTGTTTGATTTTTTGCTTAAACTAACTAACACTTCAATCTAGCAGTAAATTGAAATGTCACTGGTTTTGTGCATTTCTCATGCTCTGCTTGTATGTCAGGTACAAGAAGAACCATACCCAATTTTCATGAACAAGACGAAAGAACTCTCAGGAGGTTAAGAAGAGCTGAAAGAGGGAAAAATATTGTGGGAGAAGAGGAATCAGACGAAGAATTCCAAGAGATGGAGGAACATTCAACCAATCCACCAGGTGGAGAAGACAACAACAATGACAACCCACCCCAGAGGAGAGTTTTGGCTTCCTATACCTTTGCAAATCCTAGACATTGTGGGAGCAGCATCTTGGCTCCAAATGTCAATGCTAACAATTTTGAACTTAAGGCTATCATAGACATAGAGGAAGGGGAATTAACTCTCAGGATGCATGACCAGAGTGTCACTCTGAAAGTATTACCAGAAGCACAATTTAGCAAGGAGAAGAAAGACTATATGAAAAATGACCAGGAAGGTCACAGCAACATCCCAATGCTAAAGATTGTGCAGACTGATGAAGAAACCCAAGAGGGTATTAGAGTATTAGCCACTGAAAAGAGAGGCCCCCAAGGAAAACCTACGGCCAGAAAAGAAAGATCAACAAAAGGAAAGATGAAACGCAGAAACAAAGCAAAAAGGGGTTGGAAGAATAGAAAGATTCCAACACAGGGGCTTTCCAAAGGTGACAAAGTGCAACTGATATATCAACAGCTGGGGGCAAATCAACAAACCGAGGATTACTACACTGTCAGCAACATACTCTCATTAGAGCATGCTGAAATTGAACACCAGAAAACAAAGAAGAGGATCACAGTCAGAGGAGACAAATTGAGGCCCTACAAGCACCAACCACCATAAAGGAAAGCCTCAATGTCAAGCTAATGACAATAAAAGAGCGCTCCATAGGAGGCAACCCATGCTTTAAAATTCATGTCATTTTAAATTCAATAAGTTATGATCAATTGAGCATGAATTCTTTTCTCTTTTCATGAACATGTCCATTGACTGCATGCACTATTTTGAAACATATGCTAAGTTTGGTGTGCCTTCAAGCACACTAAACCAATGTCACAAATAATTCCATTTTGCATGTTTGGAGTATCTTGACAAAGCATATGGCCAAACACTAAGTTTGGTGTCCACATAGCTTCATGAAAAGTAGAAACTCATGCATCAATAATCATACAATTGTTGTTTTCCAAAATCTTATAAAGGGAAAAATTCTTTTCCGGTAATGAAGGCATTAATTGTGATGTACCCTTTGACAAGAAACAAGTTTGGTGTTCATCAAACCTTGGTGCACCGATTTAGGGATACAATTGATCCTTCATGAAAAAAAAAAGGGAGGGGGGAGAAAAAGAAAGTATGATGAAAACAATTCTTATGAAAATTTAACATTTGAATCTCACTAATTGGAGGAAGATACTCATTTTCCTTTGATCTCCATAAGTCTAATTGCATCCCAACCCTTCATTGCTCATTTAAAAGCATACCACCTTCAAGCCATGCACATGACCGAATCACTCCAACCTTGGAAACTTCACTCCCTTCATCACCCCTCAACATAACAAGCTCTGTGCAACATTTCTCGTACTTTAAACTCCAATCATTTAAACTTCTCTTCATCATTTCTTGTCATAGCAAGTTCGGTCTCAATTTCTTTTTGCTCCAAACACACATCAAACTCTCCAACATTCTTCACACTCCTTCTCAACCAACCAAGTGACCATGGCCTCCTCCTCAAGAACCAAACGAAGAAAAGGGAAAGATCCCATAGTGGAGGAAGACACACATGAATATGACCAACGGAGATTCAAGTCTTGGTTTCATCAAATGCAAATTCAATGGATGAACGAGAAAAGAATCTATCCTGAAATTCCATTCTTGTTGCCGGATGATGGATGTCAAGAAATGAAGGACAAAATTCAGAAGAGGAGGTGGGAGGAACTTGCATCACCAGCCATCCGAATCAATGCCAATATCATAAGAGAGTTCTATGCAAATGTCCCAAGGCATGACATGCGTGAGCCCCCAACGTACAAGAGCTATGTGCAGGGGGTGGAAGTAGACTTTAGCCCGGAAGCAATCAAGAAAGTCTTGAAACTAAAGTCAGTCCGCTTTAGTGAACCGGGATACCAACAAAGATTGAATGAGGATCAGGATTATGAGGAGATTGTGAGAGACATTTGTTTTGAGAACTCAGAGTGGGAAGGAGATGACAAGAACAGATATAAGTTCCTTAAGAGATGTAACCTCACCCCGGAAGCAAAAGGATGGTATGAGTTGATGAAAAGATCAATTCTGGGCACAGTGAACACCTCAGAAGTTAACAGGGAGAGAGCCGTGATGCTGCATTGCATCATTGTGGGAGGAGAGATAAGAGTTCATGAAATCCTTGCAAAAGACATTCAAAAACTGGCTGAGAAGAATTCGGCCAGATCTTGGTTGTACTATCCGAGTACCATTTGGAGGTTGTGTGCAAAGGCTAAAGTTCCAATGGAAGAGGAGAATCCATAAGTGAATTCGAGTCAAGATTCCTTGTGATGCAAGAAGAACATGCTTTTCAATCTCATGAATCTTTTGGTAAGTTGGAACAAATGCAAGCTGAAAATTTGAGGGCTCTCAAAGAGTTCACAACACTCCAAGATGCAAGGTATGAAGTACAAGCCGATTACAACATCAAAAGCCAAATCAAACTGAACTATATTGGAGAACATTTGCACAACATGGATCCGGCATTCCCAACTTTTGATGAATTCTTCAAAAAGAGAAGTGAGGTAGAAGTAAGCAGGGCCATGGGGCTTGAAGATAGAGTGGAAGAGGCTATGAATAAGGCTGGCTTCTGGCGGGGTCAACAGACAACAGACATGAACACTGGGAACACCAGCAACCAGGTGTATGAAAGAAGAAAGAAAAAGCCTGACAAATGAAAGGTGGACTTGCTCCTTGTTCATCACTACAAAGAAAAAGCATGCATTGTGTCTGTTTTAAGTTGTCTTTGCATCTTTAAGTAGTTATTATAATTAATAGTCTTTGCATCATGTTTGTTTCTCTTAAAATAAGTAAGCTAATCTATGTGTGTGCCTGTGTGTTTACTTTCACTTGACAAGAAGCATGTGTTATCCCCTGCACCTTTAAGTTCAATAAAAGAAAAGTTTGAATGTGAAGCAAGATGATCTCTGTTAGATAGAAGTAGAATAAAAGTAAGTGGTGGTATGTGTGTGGTTGTATAATAGCTCACTTTTATTGAATAAAGAGCTAGGATATCTCCTTCTAAGTAAAGAGTGGCCAACTGTCTTTGAATCTCAATTAAATAAAAAAATTCCTTGGTTAGAAATAAAAACAAAAAGATGGAAAGAAAAGAGATAGCCAAAAAGTGGCAGAACAGAAGGAAACAAAAAGAAACAAAGCTGGACACCAATAGCTTGAACTTTAAAATATATGCCTGTGATGTCTTTGTACTAGGATCTGCTTGGATTAGTAAGCTCTTAGGAGTGCATCAACACTCGGTGACTTGGGTTAGGGCCAAAGTTAGACCCCTAACTTTGGCACCAACGTTGGTATCAGCAAAGTGGTGTTAGCTGATATGAAAAGTTGGAGCAAAAGTTAGACCCCTAAATTTTGCTCAAACTTTTGGTCCAACTTTTGCAAAACTCAAATCCGGTTCAATTGGTTCGTTTTGGTTCTTCTCCAAACTTCAAGAGCAATCAACCAAGGCCTCTTTCAACCCAATTCCACCAAGAGCAAAGGCCCAACTCAAGGGTTGAAGATCATTTGAAGAAAGTGTATAAATAGGATAGAATTCAAGTTCTTTGGGGAGCTTTCTTTTGGGAATTTTCATAATAGTTTTTCGGAGAGCTTTTGATATTGAGTGATCTTTAATTTCTTTGTCTTGGGGAAGGAGAATTCACTTCTCTTCCTCTCAGTTTTATTGCTTTCAATTTCAATTACAATTGTCTTGGATTTTGGGTTGGAGAATTGAAGAAATTCTGTTTCAATCTAAACCTTGGATCTCACTGCTTTATTTACTGCTTGATTGGATTTCAATTTCTGTTAATTGCTCTTCATCCATTTTCTTTGAATTTCAACTACAATTTCTTGTTGGATCTAGGAAGGCATTGAGATCTAGACTTGGTTTTCTAGTTTCTGGGTCCTGAGATCTGATTTCCCAGTTCAATTCTCTGTTTATTGCTTTATATGTCCATTTACTTTTCTGTTTCGGATCCGATTCAATCCCAATTCCCTTTAACTCTTCTGTTTAATGCAATTTAACTTTTCCTTGTTTAAATCCAAGCCCCAATTCCCTTTACAATTCCAGCCGTTTACATTTCTTGCATTTTAAGATTCCGCTATTTACATTTCTTGCATTTTAAGTTTCTGCTATTTAATTTCTTGTTCTTTAAGATTCCGCACTTTAATTGCCTGTTCTCTTTACTTCCATGCAATTTAATTTCTGCAAATCACAAAACACTCAACCAAATATTGATTCGCTTGACTAAATCAACCACTAAACTAAAATTGCTCAATCCTTCAATTCCTGTGGGATCGACCTCACTCCCGTGAGTTTTTATTACTTGATACGACCCGGTACACTTGCCGGTTAGATTTGTGTGTTTTGGGAGAAATTTATTTTTCACCAAAATACTCATCACACATACCGGGATCGACTCAGAACAAGTATAGCAGTGACAAAAAATGTGTAAATAGATAATGATCAAGGAAAAGATCAATCCAGAATTAAAGTAGCATCAGACTCACCAATAGCAACTCTAACAGATTCATAATAGCATCAATGCTGGTACTCCAAATAATAGCAATAGAGAAACAGGGGCAGCAAGGGGCATGAACGATGGGGACGACTAGGATCCAGATTGACGATGGCGACAACAATACAAAACATGAACATACACTATTGTATTCAGAATTAAAATATAGTAGAGAAATAAAATCGGGAAGCAGAGCACGAGCAAGAGTGTTACAGTTTCAAAAATGGAATTGGGAATGCAGGGGAAGCTGCTGTCGGGCAATATCAGTGGCGCTTCCCTTCAAGTCTGATGGTGATTAAACTGTGACAGCGAGCTCCCTTCGACGGCAGCGCTTACGGTGGTGCGCGGCGTTAGCAAGGACGACTCCATCGCGGTGATGAAGATAGCTTCTTCTCGGTTAGCGGCTTGCAGCTCAGTTTCCTCCCAACATCGTTTCTCCTCTCCTCTTCGTGGTTCTGTTTCCGACGGCGGCGACGGGTTGGCTGCGATGAAACCCCTGGCGGCAAGACGCGATGGCTCTCAACGCACGACTCCTCTCCTCTCTACAAACAGTGGCGGCAACGCATGGAGGACGGCGGCGAGCTGGGCGCGACGGTGGCGCAGTAGCAGCGCAACTGGACGGCATAGAGTGCGGCTTCTTCCCCTCCGATTCCAAGCTCTCTCTTCTTCCTCAGCTCTCTCAGAAGCTCTCCTCTCTTCCGTGTGTGTATGTCTTCGTTTTGGGAGAAAAGGGGGGTAAGGGTTTGTGAATTAGGGAAATTAGGTTTAGAAATTATGATTTTATAAAAGAATATAGATAGATATGAATAGATATTTTGATAAAATTGGAAGGTAGAGTAATTTTAAAATCAAATATATTCTCTTAAAAATATTTAAGAACATTATTTATCAACATATTGCTAAGTTCAATTAATTATTTCTAATTTAAATTATAAAATAAACATATTAATGACATTTTTATAAAATATAGTTTAAACTCAATAATAATTACTCAAATTAAATGATATAACTTTTTATTATTTTTCTATCGCCGAAACTTTAATTAATTATTTCTAACAAAATAATTTCTAAAATTACAAAATTTAAACTTAACAAGATAAAATCACAATTTATTTATATTTAGGTTTTCAAAAATGTGGGATGTTACACACAGCTCATCCAAATCTGCCAAAATATCTTATATTTTTTTTTTCCAAATCCTTATTTTTTATCTTTTCTTATTTCTTTCTTCTTCCTTTCTTATTTTCTTTCTCTTCAATTCTGTTTTATTTAATTTATTTGCATACCTTCATTCATTGCATCATTTTTATTGGTGTTAGAAATTTATTTACTTTGCCTGTGGATTATTAAAGGAATTGTTTGACAATTATATATTACTTTTTAGAGGGTTGCTTGCATGCTCAATTTAATACTTTTAATAGCTTATTCACCATGCTTGCTATGTGTTTGTGAAAAAGCCCGTATGGCATTGTGCACTATTTTTCGATTTCTTTCTATCTACTACTCTAAATGCGTACTTTTCACAAAACCCTTTTCTATATTTTATTATATAATATAATTGTTATTACAAACATGTTGTTAGTTTGAAAGACATGGTAATCTAACTTGGACATTGAATGCTTGATCTATGCTACTCATGCCTTTGCCAGCATGCCAATAAACATCTTGCATTTAATTGTCATCACATGTACTTGCCATATTTCCATTGATGAACTTTTCACGTGTAGTCATGACCATGTGTTAACGTCATTCTTCTTTATTGTTCATTGATTACTATCTTTCCCGCTCTCTTCCTTGCTCTAACCCTTAGCTTTAAAAGTTACTTTCTTTTTCCCTTTTCAGGATGGCCACCAAGAAGGGTAACGAGAAAGCTACTCCCAAACCGCGGCAAGGAAAGAAATAAAAAGAGCCCCAGCTGAGGAACCACAACCCCCATCCACTTGCACCTCTTAGCATGCACCGAGGACGGTGCAATCTTTAAACGTGGGGAGGTCGATATCGATCTCCATAGGTTAGCTATTTTCTTCTTTTCAACACCATTGTTTTATTTTCTTTGCTCATTATTGCATTTGCATGTTTAATTTCATGTTTGTTGGATTTTATGCATTTAGCTACTGCTTGGTTGAGAAATAATAAGTTTCTTTTTAAAGACCCTATTTTTGAAAAATTATCACTAATTTAAAATCAAAATTTTTGTGTTAAAACTTGCTTGAAGTTGTATTTGGAACATGGGTTTTGAGCCAAAGAACACACAACCTGTGAGATTTTGAGCTTATTTACATGGTTACATTATTTAACCATAAATGTTTATTCTTGTGTGTTATCTTTTCTATAATTGCAATCTTTGCTTTGTTCCATTCTATATGTCCATTATTTAGTGTATTTACATGCTTGCATATGATTGAGGCCATTGTTTGATTCTAGCTCACTTATCCCAAAATTAGCCTACCTTTTACATCGCCCTTGTTAGCCCCTTGAGCTTTTAATCCCCTCTTGTTCTATAAACCACAGTACTAGCCTTAAGCAGAAAAACAAAATAAAAATCCCAAGTTGAATCCTTGGTTAGCTTAAGATAGAAATTGTGTATAATTTAAGTGTGGAGAATTTTATGGGAACATGGGATGATATGAAAAAGTAGGAAATTAAATTGAATAAGTTATTTGAAAATTTGGGAAGCATGCTCATGTGAAATCAAAATAATTAAATTACCATGTGCATTGAAAAAAAAATATATTAACTAATTAAATAAGGGGATACAAAAAAAAAGAGAGAAAAATAATATTACCCCAAATGCAAAATAAAAAGAATCAATGCACATAGGACAAAATTCAAAAATAAGTTTGATACTTGTGCATGTAATGCAAAAGTGGGAAAAATTTGGGTAGATAGGTAAAGTATTTTTAAATTATATAAAGTATGTATATGTTAGGTGAGATCTTAGACTAATCAAGGATTCATTTTGTTAGCTCACTTAGCCTTATATATATATACCCTCCATGCAAAAGTGGAAGGAATACAAGAAGTTGGAGAAACTGCTAAGCTGTCCAGCCTGACCTCTTCGCACTCAAACGGCTATAACTTTAGCTACAGAGGTCCAAACGATGCGGTTCTAGTTGCGTTGGAAAGCTAACGTCTGGGACTTTGATTTGATATATAATATGTCATAGTTTCCCTGATGATAGGCGACGCGAATGCGTGCTCCATACGAACGCGTCGCAACCAGTGAATTCTGGGCTGTTTCTGACCCAGTTCTCGGCCCAGAAAACACAGATTAGAGGCTATAAAGTAGAGGGATTGCATCCATTCATAAACAAGCTCACAATTCACAATTTTAGGAGTAGATGTAGTTTTTAGAGAGAGAGGTTCTCTCCTCTCTCTTAGGATTTAGTTTTAGGATTTAGGATTATTTCTTCTTCATCACATGTTCAATGTTATTTTTATATATTTTCCTAATTTAATTTATGAACTCTTCCATGTTACATTTGATATCTTTATTAGTGCTAATTGAGGTATTTCAGAATTATGATTGCTTTCTTTTATTTATTATATAAATAATTTGGATTTTTCCCTTTTGGCTTTGGTTGAGTCGTTGGAGACTCTCGAGTTATCAAACTCATTGTTAATTGAAAATTGGAATTCTTCAAGAATTAATTCGAGTTCCACTAACTCTAACTTTTCCCAAGGAAAGACTAGGACTTGAGGAATTAGAATTAATTCATCCACTTAACCTACCTTCATAGTTAGAGGTTAACAAAGTGGGAGAAAAATCCAATTCTCATTACAATTGATAAGGATAACCAGGATAGGACTTTCAGTTTTCGTACCTTGCCAAGAATTTTATTATCTATTTAATTTAATACAATTTATTTTCTTGCCATTTACTATTCTCACTTTTTATCTTATACATTAAAAACCCCCCAATTTACAAACTCATAACCAATAATAAGAACACCTCCCTGCAATTCCTTGAGAAGACGACCCGAGGTTTAAATACTTCGGTTATCAATTTTTAAGGGGTTTGTTACTTGTGACACTCAAAACGTTTGTAAGAAAGGTTGATTGCTTGGTTTAGTAACTATACTTGCAATGAGAGTTTACTATAACTTCTAAACCATCAATCTTCCAGTTCTTCACAATCATCTCGGAGCACAAGCTCTCACCAAAAAAGTACTCCGGGCGGGATTTTATTGGCCAACTCTACAAAAGGAAGCTACAGAATTCGTGAAGACATGTCCACCATGCCAGAAACATGCCAACTTTCACATCGCCCCGTCAAAAGAACTCATCAGCGTAACCTCACCTTGGCTATTTGCAAAATGGAGACTCGATCTTCTTGGACCCTTTCCCCAGGGATTGGGACAAGTTAAATTTCTCATAGTAGGGGTAGACTACTTCACAAAGTGGATCGAGGCAGAACCCCTAGCCAATGCCACCACTCAAAGAAGTCAAAAGTTCCTATATAAGAACATTGTCACAAGGTTCGGGGTTCTATACTCCATCACCACAGACAATGGCACCCAGTTCACAGATGCAGGCTTCAGAAAATTAGTAGCTGACTTGAACATAAAGCACCAGCTCACCTCCTCGAACATCCCTAAGCCAACGGACAGGCCAAAACTGCTAACAAAGTCATATTGGCCGGGCTAAAACGGAGATTACAAGATGCAAAGGGAGCTTGGGCCGAAGAACTTTCACAAGTCCTATGGGCATATCGAACAACGCCACATTCCACCACAAAGGAATCACCCTTCCGATTAGCATACGGAACAGAGGCAATGATCCCGGTAGAGATCGAGGAAGGATCGCCTAGAGTGGTCCATTATAATGAAGAAGTCAACTCCCAACTTCAAAGGGAAGAACTCGACCTACTTCCTGAAATCCAGGAAAGAGCTCGGATCAGGGAAGAAGCACTAAAACGTAGAATGGCTTCCAGATATAATCAAAAGGCAGTGCCAAGAGGTTTCGCTGAGAATGATCTCATCCTAATCCGAAATGATATTGGAACAACTCGACCCGGAGAAGGAAAGCTGGCAGCAAACTGGAAAGGACCCTATCGAGTCACAGAAGTACTTGGGAAGGGGTACTATAGACTATCCGAACTCGACGGGCAAGAACTTCCTAGGTCATGGCACGCCTGCAACCTAAGAAGATATTATAGCTAGAGAAGGTAAAAGATCTCATCATAGGAGGCACTCTTTTTCCTGAAAAGGTTTTTTAATGAGGCACCAAGCTGAAATCCAGAAATTATCCAACTCAAAAGGATAAAAACTCTATATGTACATATTTTTATTTTCTTTTAAATAAAATATATTAGACCCTCTACAAAGTTTTCAAGACGCATTAATCTGAAACATTCATCGTCCGATTATAAAGCGACAGATTGGCAGAAAGTGAAAAACAAAATTCACTGCACGATCACGATAAAGACCAACAAAGATGAAAACCAAATTCATCTAAAGGTCGACTAAACGAGGAATTAACCCACCTTCTACAAATCGGCAAAGATGAAAACAGAATAATGCAAGAAGTTATCGAAAGTGATCCGGAGAAAGGACCTGACAAGGTCCTGATGGATTGCTAAATAATAACTTAAAAGACTGGCCGACGTTAAGAAGTCGGACCAAGTCAAACTAAGTTATAAGTAAACCCTGGAAAGAGGTCTGGCCAACCCTATAAAAGAGGATTACTTTAACTTAGAAGGGCTCGACATGACAAAGTCGGCCCAAAACATAAAGTTATAGAAGTGATCCCTGAAAGAGACCTGAACAAGGTCCAAGAAAGAGGATTACAAAAGTAACTTAGAAGGGCCCGACATGACGAAGTCGGCCCAAAACATAAAGTTATAGAAGTAATCCCTAAAAGAGACCTGAACAAGGTCCAAGAAAGAGGATTACAAAAATAACTTGATCCGACATGACGAGGTCAGCACAAAACATAAAGTTACAGAAGTAATTCCTAAAAGAGACTTGAAAAAAGTCCAAGAAAAAGGATTACAAAAGTAACTAGGAAGGGTCCGACATGACAAAGTCGACCCACACAAAGTGCGAAGGCTACAAAAAGTAATACTTGGCAGAGACCTCACAAAAGGTCCAAACAAAATAGGATTCTGTTTGTTGCCTCAAAGGAATCAAAGCCACAAGCACAAAATCAACTTGAAGAGATCGAACAACAAGGCTCCAGCACTACCAAAAGCCTAGAAAAAGTGCCTCGACGGGATAAAGATCGACATAATACTAAAAGCGCGAAGTTTTGATAAAAATAAAATCAAAAGGGCTACCCAAATCATCCCCAAGAACTTGGAAGCTATTTTTGTTTTTCAGCCTAAGGTTGCTAAACAAGCAACTAAACAAGTGTCAACGGTCAGCAAAATAAAATTTACAAAATAAAGAGTTTAAAAAGCCCACAAGCCGGGCTATCTACATAATCAAGATAAAAAAGTTCAGTTAAACATCAGAAGCCTTCCCGGTAGCATCAGCATGGGGAGAAAGAGGGCGAGTCTGAATGGGCACAGCATCCACAGTCCCATCATCTCGATTCAGGATTTGACAGTCCGGATCAGATACGGGATGATCGACATCAGCTGAAGGAACTGAAGAAGTTGACACTTTGGCAGCAGGCGCAGGGGGAGGTTCAACATCATCATCATCCGAGTCATCAGGGACAAACTTACAATCCCTCACAACATTGTCCAGGCTGAAGAGAGACAGATTGACCTCGGGAGCCAGAACTCGAACCTGCTCCTTCAGGTTCTCAAAAGCAGCATTCACGTTGCCGACAAGGTCACCTTGGAGCTCGGAGTAATCAGTTCGGGCAGACTCCAACTCCTCCCTCAGACGCATTACCTCCCGATAGGATGTAATATAGCTGTCTTTATGCCTCAATGCCGTGTCTTCGGCCAACCTCACAGAAGCCGCCAAGGCAAGGGAGCTAGCCTTCTCGTTCTCCAGCTCCTTCTCTAGTTTTGTCACTTTCACTTCGAGCCCCTCCTTCAAGCCCTTCATCCGGTCAAACTCCTGTTTAGCCTCCTCAATGAAGGCTTTGGTAGCATGAAGAGGAAGATTTTGGACAGTTCGGTACAAGGTAGCCCCCATGTGCGCCATTTTAACACTACTCCGAGTTATAAAGTCCAAATGGCGAAGGAGTGATACATCATCCATAGGGAGGACACCATAAGGACCGATCTGCTGATCTACGAACTCGACCGCGTCAAAATCAGGAGCATCAAGGTTGAAAGGCTCAATGGTTTTTTGCTTTTTGTTGGGAGGAGCACCAGAAGTAGCAACAGAGGCTTGGGGAGGATCAATCAAACAAACCCGGGGAGTCGGGATTACCTTCCTCGCCCTAGGTGAGCTCGGAACGGCCGGCTTCGACTGAGTCTGGGATGATCCCTCCCCGGCCGCCTTGGCCAAGACGTTTTTGGCTACGGTAGCTTTCTTCGCCCTTTTGAAGGCCTTCATAGATTCATTATCCTTAATCATCTCTGCAAGCAAAACACAAACAGTAAGGAATCAATTAATAAATAAAAAAAAAGCTTGCAAATAATATAGGAGTAGACAAAAGAGAAAAATCAAAAAGTTAACTACCCAGCTCAGTTCGGAGGAGAGAGGGGTTGGTTAAAAACTTTTTTGTGTCAAGATGGGGAGGCTGACCCCAGGTCTCTCCCAGAACAGTCACAAAAGCTTGCTCAGCCTCATCCAACATTTCCCATGAATATCTAGATACCCTCACGTCTTTTTGCCATTCCAAGGAAAAGGTGTGCTCGTCATTTTCGTCCAGAAAAAACGGCCGAGCTCCTTCAACAGCTCAGACTTTAAAAAAGTAATTTTTAAAATCACGGAAAGATTCATCAAACATAGAGAAGACCTTTTTTCCTTGGGAAGCTCGGAAAGAAACCCAAGCGACTTTCTTCTTAACTACCCCAGGCTTCGTCAAAACAAAGAGATAGAAGAAAAGGGATTGCAAAGCAGGAATACCAAACCCATGACACAACAATTGAAAGATTTTTATGAAACCCCAGGAATTGGGGTGAAGTTGGGAAGGAGCAACATTACAGGACCATAACAGGTTGGTCTCAAAATCAGTAAAAGGAAGGGTGATACTCATCTGGCCAAAAAACAAATCGTAAGCATAGAAAAAAGGGTGATCTCCAGCAACCCGAGTAGAGAAACAAACTCTCTCTTCAGAAGTGGGAGGTACATGTTTGTAATTCTTTTCCTCACCAACACTACTACAGACCCTATGAAATTGCCTAAGCTGCTGACAAAATTCAGTATCAACCAAAGAAACACACAAAAGAACCATTGAATCCACCCAATCGGCCATGCCCTCAGGGACCTGGGAAGATGTCTCAACAATATTCTTGCGAGAAGACATGAGGTCAACTAGTCCTACAGCAAGAAGAGAAGAAAATAGATTACTAACCCAAAACATCTCGAATAAAAGATAAAATATCTTAGAACAGCTCGGACAAGCACGACACAGAGCAATACAAACAAAAGGAAACCCCAGGACCCGTACTAAAGATCCAGGGGCATCCTTTTGGGGGCAAGTTAGGAAGCAATGATTCAAGAAAACCTACAAGTTTACATCTCTACACACCCTAACAGGAAGATAACACTACGAGAAGAAAGCCACGAGTTATAAATCAAAAATCATCAAAATAATTACCTCCCAAAAATTTACAAGTCTCAGACGGAACTAACAAAGAAAACAAAAGCATCAAGAGGAAGTTAAGAAAACACACCACGAACAAAAGGCAAAAAATGAAATTATAGGTATGGTCATCCCCTAAAAGGTACAACAACAATGAAAGCCACCAAACAGGGCAGAAATCAAGGGGCAATCTTTTGAAATTGTGAGCAAGATACAGTTTTTTCAAAAAAAAAATAAAAACAGCCAGAAGCGACAGTGGAACATGAAAAGCCCTAAGAAGCCTCAAACAAGAATACCAGGAGTAGGCAAAAAAATGAAAAAGAAAGTCAGAGATAACACATTACAGCGACAAGCAAACACAAAGATCATAGAAAAGTCCAAGCTTTTTTCGGCATACAATCAAATATCAAAAGTCACCAAAAAACCAAAAACAAAGCAATGAAAAAGTGAAGAAACTATAAATGGAACCAACCCGGAAAAAAGCGGAAAGCTTCAGAAGAGTTGAAGACGGAAAGACGGAATCGCCGGCAAAATTGCTGAGTGACGCCGCAACGCAAGAAAAAGCAAATGTAGGCGAAAAACTTGTAGCGAGAGAACGGAGGGGGAAGTTACAAAGAAAAATGAAGAAGAGAAACCGTTTCTGATTGCAAAAAGTCAAAATAAAAGCCAAGGGAAACAGGGCAATTAATACCAATTAATGAAGGTATTAAACCCTCACACGTTCCCAAGAACAAAGCGCTGATATAAAAAGCGCGCACTTTTAGAGGAAAACGTTCCACATTCAAAAAGTTTCTACAAAGAAAAGAATCGACAAAATGCTCGAGTTCGGCTTCACCAAAGAAAGATTGAAGTCAAAAATTCGACCTCAAAGCAGAAGACCAAGCTCAAGCAGGGGCACTGTTCATACCCTGGGTCGAGCTGTCCAGCCCGGGATGTTCTACCAACAAAGCGACCGACCTCTTCAGGTCAGGGTAAACCGACCTCTTACCAAAGAGCTCGGCCAAAACGACAGGAAAGCCCAATAAAGGGCCCAAATAGAGGAACACGACCCAAATCCTAAGGCAGTCCAAGCATATAGAGATAAGGGTGGTTCCCTTAAAAGATAAGTTGACCTCAACTCAAAGATAGGATAAAATAAGATAACTAACTTATCTTATCCAAAAAGGTCACTCTACACCATCATAAATACACTGGAGCACCCAGGTATAACTCATACTTTGATTCTACTAAAAACCTATATTAATACCCATGCTAACTTAGGCATCAGAGTCTCTTGCAGGTACCCCCCACCCTCCGGTGACAAAGGATCAGCAGTGCAGCCAGTCCCACAAGTCAGACATGACAGCTCTGGCCGCCACTCACCAGCCGGACACGTCAGCACCGACCAGCACAGAAGATCTCGTCCGAGATCGACCTACAGTTTCAGGTAACCCTCAGAACAGGAAGGTTTCTAACCAATGTGTGGCTTTGTCTCTCAGTGAAAATGGGAATAACAAGAGTTTATAGATGTTAGGGTGGACTGCGTTGGTTTTGACAGTGTCACAAATTCTCAAAACCACAGAGAGGTGTTGGTTTGGATCTTCAGCAGCACTTCCTCCATATTGACAATTATTCTGAACCAGAGTAATCAATTGAGGCTTGAGTTCGAAGTTATTAGCATGGACATTGGGTGTTAGGATTCTGCTCCCATAATTCCTTGGGTTGGGGATAGTGTAAGAGGCTAAAACTATTCTCTGAGGCTGGCCATTGTTGTTAGCCACATCCTCAGGAGGATTTGGTAGGTTACCCTCCATCTCTTGATCCTCTTCTTCTGATTCTATTTCTCCAATAACTCCCTTTCATCTTGCTTCTCTTCTCAATCTCAGGAATGTTCTCTATGGCTCAGAATCAAAAGAGGTGGATGCACCTCTTCTTCCTCCTGGAATACAACACAAAGAAAACAAGAAAACTAAAATAAAACACTCTACTGCTAGAGTGTGGTTAAGAATAGTTGAAACAAAATCTCAAACAGTTAAAATACTTAACAAAAACAAATAAAAAGTGCTTAATCTAGATTATCACCTACTTAATCATTGTCAATCTAAATCAATCCCTGGCAACGGTACCAAAAACTTGATGAGGGAAAAACGATTCCACACAAACTCACCGGCAAGTGTACCGGGTCGCATCAAGTAGTTAAACTCACAAAAGTGAGGTCGATCTCACAGGGATTGATGGATTGAGCAACTTTAGTATAGTGATGAATTTAGTTAAGCGAAAATTTGATGAATTTGGTGAAATTTTGATTAATAGACAAGAAATTTCAACCAAACTAGAGTGTAGAATGAAAATTGACAGAAAAGTAAATTGCAGGAAGCTTAAATGGCTGAAACTTAACGTGCAAGAAATTAAAAGACCTAAAACTTAAATTGCAAGAAAGGTAAATTGTAGAAACATAAAGTTCCAGTAATTTAAATTGCTGAATCTAAACTGCTGAGAAACATAAATTGCATGAATATTAAAGGGATTTGGGTGTTGGGAATCAACATAGAACTGGAAAATGTAAATTGCACTAAATGAGAGACTCTAAAGTGAAGAAATTCATAAAAATTAATCACTCGGAATTTTAGTGCTAAAATAGAAATGGAAAATTTGCAGAAGAATCAAAACAGAACGAAGACTTGGATCAGTTCTAAAATCCTAAAAGAGAAATGAACGATTTGCAAAAGAATATCAAAACAGCAAAAAAACTAAGATCTTAATTGCTCTCTTAACAAAACAGAAAAGAAGAAATTGTAGAGGAAAGCAAAACAGAAAGAAAACTCAGATCAGATCTCAAATTCTTAGAATTATAAAAAGGAAAAGTAACAGATGACTTCAAGCTGAAGAAATTCAGAAGAATTTTTCAATCCCAGTTCCCAGATCCAAAGCAGAAAATAAAAGTTGCAGAAGAGAAAAAGCAAAACAAAGGAAAATTCAGATCTGATCTCCAATTCTAAAATTCTAAAAGGAAAATTAAAAGAGAGCTCCCTCATGAAATCAAATCTCTCTCTATTTATACACTTTCCAATTCTGTCATTGAGCACTTCGAGTGTGCTTTTTGGCCTGTGAAGAAGTGGATCAAAATGGCACTTAGTTGCTGCTTCCAGGGGAACGTTGCGTTCTCAAAGTGAGCCCAGCATTCATTAAGCCACGCGTACGCGTCATTGACGCGTGAGAGTCCTTTTGCCTCTTTACTCATCAATGCGTACGCGTCACTATTAGTCTTCAGCTCCCAGCATTCTCGCGCGTACGGGTCTTCAATGGCGTTCACTTAATGAGCACTATGTTTGCTTAGTGAGCACTACCCACGCATGCGCGTCCTCTGCGCGTGCGCGTGGGTAGCAAAATACCGATTTCAAGCTTCTGCGCGAGCCACGCGTGAGCGTGCTTCCTTCCAGATCCTCCATCGACGCGTGCGCGTCATGCACGCATGCACGTCGATTACAAAACTTTAGCTCCAAATTTGAATGTGCCAAAATATGCTGCGTAAATGAACATAGCGCTCTCTTTGAAAATGAGGGCCAGCCACTTCCACGCGTACGCGTCATGCACTCGTACGCGTGGGTCTTTGAAAGTTGCCCCTGACGTATAAGCATCCCGTACTTCATTTGAATGCAACGTTATTCTGCAGTGCTTCTCCTTTTCTTCATTTTCTCGCCTAAAATCAACGAAGCAAGGAATCAAAGTCTCACCAAAATCATAAGAATTCGCATCATTCATAATAATCACTTAATTCTTGCATAAATCTCATGATTTTGTATAAAATAAATGATGTTTGATTGAATCAAAATAATCATGAAATTCCACTCCAACCACTTACTTATTGTGCAAGAAAGTGCATAAAACCTAATGAAACAAGTGAAAAATGCTTGTGAAACTAGCATACGATGACTTGTCATCAGTAATTATGAGATTCTGCACTTAAAGTTGTCTTTCTAAAGCTTTTACAAAAAACTTCGTTTTCCGCATTATTTTATTATTTTTATTAAAATATTATTTTTAATTTGATATTATTATTTAATATTTTATTATTATTTATTATTTTATCATTAAATTTTCGAAAATTACCCCACTTTAACTTTTAACCTTTAAAATTTAATTTTTACTACCTGTAACTTTTAATATTTCTACTTTAACCACCCTAACTTTCAGAAATTACCAAATAACCCCCCAAACACCAAAAATTTTACTTCCTTGCCCTTTTTAAGATCTAAAGCCTGTTCTTCATTGTTGTCCATCACACTCAAAGTGTTCTTCGTGTTCTTCATAAATTCTTCAGATTCTTTCTCTGTTTTTACCCGTTTTTCAGTTTTTTTAGCAACCGATTTTTACCATAATTTATAATAAATT
Organism: Arachis ipaensis; assembly: GCF_000816755.2. Classification (NCBI taxonomy): domain Eukaryota; kingdom Viridiplantae; phylum Streptophyta; class Magnoliopsida; order Fabales; family Fabaceae; genus Arachis; species Arachis ipaensis. The sequence continues at coordinate 85,464,455 of NC_029792.2, read as the reverse complement.
CCCAGCCACTAAAACCCTATCTTTTTCACATGATTTTAACACAAATTGAACCTCAGTTTAGGCCTAGGGTTTCATTTTTCTAGAAGCTCTAAGAACATGAACTCAAGGCTTGAATATCATCAAGTTTCATCAAAATTTCACCAAATTTTCACCAAGAATCAATCATATATGCAACCAATTTTTAGCATAGCCAAGTCATACAACATTCACACAACTCAAACACAAATAATCAAGATTAATTTCATCAAACCCTACCTAGTTTTGCAGCTCCTAATTCGGTTATACTTTCAGGTGGTCTTTAAGCACTTTTTCCTCCTAAATCACATCAAGAACAACTTTAAATCCAAAAACCCTCAACTAACCGAATCTTACTCAGCATGTTAAGAAGGGATTTCTTGGCCCTCAATTCAAGTTAAGCATGATTCCTAAGGAAGAACATCAAGAAAACACATGTTTAAGCATGTTTTCTTGAAACCGAAGCAAAAGAGAGATGGTGCAGCCAACTCACCTTGATTCCAGCCTTGATAAGTCATATGGTTATGTAGAGAAAGAAGAGAGGATCATTTTTTTGTAATCGGAGTTTTGATTTGAGTTTTAGTTCAGAAGAAATCAAGCTTTGAAGATTTATGAACCAAGATCTTTCTCTCCTTTTTCTCTTGATGATTTTCGGCCACAATGAGAAAATGAGGCAGCCTTGGAGGTATTGGTGGTGTAAGGTGAGTTGTGATTGGTTGGCTTGGAGGTGGGTTAAAATAATATTAAAATATCTCAGGTGTATAACTACGAAAACTAGATGTATTGGAACACTCATAAAAATATCTCTAAAAATTCTTTTCTGAGATACTGCATAAATGACAGTAGTAACATATTTATTATGAGAATAGAACATGTATGATGAGGCCTTAGCATTGCTAAAGTCATCAGAGAGTGCTGGTGCTAAGCTGCACCAGTAAACTGTGAACCCAGTTAAACAGATTTCCTATTTTTAACTAAAACAAACCAGGTAATATTATAAAATCATTCAAGAAGCTTCTAATACTAATATAATAATAATATTATACTATTATCTATCATCTCCATGAATCGAGTCTGGTTCGTCAAACTGAGACTATTTACGAAAATCAGAATCAAAACTTCTAACCGATACGGTTCAAAAACTAGGTTCTTTATGATTGTGTTGTCGAGCTTGTCTCAACTAAGGTCCTGACCTAAAGAAGACATAATAACAATGAGGATTGAGATGCTTGATGATACAGCAGAGGTGTTCCCTTTACTGATCTTCCGGAGAAATTCGTGCCTTTAGAAAGGATCTCGTGTACTCGAAAAATGGGGTTGTTACAAATGGCTTATTCAGAGAGCGACGCGTACGCGTGAGGGACGCGTAAGTGTGGGTTGGCTTGCACAAAAGGCACAGTGCTCACGCAGTGCAAGCGTAACTCTCTGGAATTTGGCTTGGGGTGGAATTTGAATCCACACGTACGCTTGGGTGACGTGTGCGCGTGAATGGTTGAAAATGCTTGAGTCACGCGTACGCGTGGGTTGGTGCTCTATTTTTCAAAATTTTCTATGTTTTGTGAACCAAACCAAGCATTCCAAATCTCCAAACAACTACCAAAACACCATGAAACCTTATTTAACATACCAAACTACCAAATAAACTCAACAAATCAATCAAAACATGAAATTAAACTAATAACCAATATGTACAAAGAGAAAAAAAGGAATGATTTTCCCATGGTGGGGTGTCTCCCACCTAGCACTTTTGTTTATTGTCCTGAAGTTGGACTTATGGGAAGCTCCTCATCAAGTTGGCTTGTGCTTGAAGCTATCCTTGAGCATCCACTAATGCTTGAGTCTCCAATAGGCTCCATTTTTCAAAATTAATGCCTTCAAGCTTTGATGGAGTTCTCCACAAATCATGAGCTCCCAAAATTGATTCTCCTTGTGCGATCCAGGATCCCACACTTTGTTTTGACACCCGTCTTCAAGTTAAACCTCATTAGTCCATCTGGGTGGTAAGCAAGATGAATTCTCATCTAAGCAACCAGACATCCTCCTGGACTCACCTAATTGAGCACTAGTCCAACCTTTGTATCTCACCTTTGATGTATCAACCAAAATGAGCCTTGATTTGCAACGCCAACCACGAAACATCCTTCTCTTGTGCTTCATCCCACAAAGTTCCCTAAGTTGTCCATCCATTTCAAGCAAGCCATATTTGAGTGGTATAATAAAGCTAATAGAGATAAATTTCACCAACTCAAATGTAGGAGTAGATGACAACCTAGGAAAAGAAGCTTCCGAAGATCTTGACAAAGCATGCTCAACTCCCCTCTTTCTTTTTCTAAGGGCCTCCACCTCTTCACAAGAATTCATAATTTCAATCCTTTGTTCATCAATTTTATCCAACTCTTCTCCATCACTCAAATCATACATTAGAGGGTAAAAGAAATCTACCTCCACAACATTTTCAAATTCACCGGGAGAAGGTTCTTCAAGTTCAAAGGCTTCACCACCAAGAAGGTTTGATGCATGATCTTCATCACCAAGGGAACTCAATTCTTGCTCTATTCCATCCAAGTCTTCATATGGAATATGCATTGAAGGATGTGCCCTTTCCTCCTTAACATTAATTTCAATCTTCTTGGAGGGGTTCTCTTCCACTCTAAATTCCCATGGAGGTTCCGCATCTCCTAAGTCTTCCACCACTTCTTCCTCTTCTTCAACAATCATAGGTTCCTCCAATTGTTCCAATACAAAAAAATATTCACCATTTTCCATTGGAGTTTCCAATCTCTCCTTCATACTATGCTCTTCATTTGACTCTCCACATGTAGCCATGGGGGTTCTTTGAGTTCTCAAACATAGAAAGGCGAATCGGTTTGCTACCTCGATCAATGCAGCCATAGATTCTAGTACCTCCCTTTGCATTTCTCTTTGTCCTTGAAGTAGCAATGATGCACGGAAACTTGTCTCTCAACATATTTTCCTTCGGTAAGTATAACCGAATTGTCGTCAAGTAATAACTCACAAAAGAGTGAGGTCGAATCCCACAGAGATTAACGGATTAAGCAATCAATAGTTGATTAATGTAAAATGGCAAGAAAAGTAAATGTAAGAACTAAAAATAAAATGAACATTGGGATTAAGAGAATTGCAATCCTCCAGATCGAGTTCATTCTCATCTATTCCTCAATCAATGCATTTATTGATCTCCTTGGCAATCTTAAGTGATTGGATCCCAATTCCTTGGCAATCCAATCTCTCTAAGCTTGAACAATTTCCCAATTCCTTGATTTAATTGCTCATGGGAAGAGATGAAGTTTGGTCACTGATTATACCACACACATTCATAGATCAAAGTATTGGTAGGATTAAATGTCATAATATCCATCCAACCCCCAACCTAATCCAATGTGAGAGAGCATTTCTAGCATGATTTCCTCATTCCTCTTCCAAGGTTCAGAGGAAATCCAAGTATAAGCAATTTCTCTTCCGAGACAATTACCCAATTAGATGAAGATCAAAAGCTCTCTATTAAAATCAAGAGAAGAGAAAGAAGAAGAAGAATAAGAACTACAATTGATCCATTGAATCACAATAGAGCTCTCTAACCCAATGAAAAGAGTTAGTTGATCATTGCTCTACCAAAATAGAAAAGAAAGAAAGTGTAGAAAAGTGAAGATGAAGATTAAAACTAAAATTGGAACTTCAAAATTCACAAATGAAAAGTACAAAGAAAAGGAAGAGAAGGAAAAGTGTGTGAGGGGAGGGAGTCCGAAGACCCCTCTTCAATCCCCCCTCCCCGAATTCCAGAATCAATTCAATGTAGAAACTAAGGCCTTTTTATAGGCTCTCCTAAATTACAAAATGAAATGAAATTAAAAGTAAATTACAATGAAATGAAAATTAACTATTCTAGATGCTTCTTGTGGCCTTGATTGGTTGACAATTGTGGGCTTGCTTGCTTGAGCTTTGAAGTGGACTTGAGAGAGAAGTGAATAAAGTTGAGGTCCAGGTGGTAATCGTTAGTGTTACCGTTAGCCATACCAACGCTACAAGTGTGGCGTTAGTGCTGAAGTTATTGTGGCTAACGTTACACTTGCTAAAAGATGCCTATTGTTTGTGCTTAAATTTCATGCCCACTATAAATCATTATATATCGTTAGAAATCCTTGAATGTCAGCTTTCTAACGCAACTGAAATCACCTCAATTGGACCTCTGTAACTCAAGTTATGCTCCTTTGAAGGGGACAGGGTCGCTGGCATAGTCGATGGTGTTATTGGCAAAAGTGAGTGCCAATAACGTTGGCAACCAGTGGATTAATATTTCCAGGTTCTGGAGCTCAAACTTGATGTCCACCCCATACTATTATATATTTTTGGAAAGCCCTGGATGTCTACTTTCCAACGCCTTTGGAGGCGCGTCATTTAGAGCTCTACAAGTCGAGTTACACTTCTTGGAAGGTGAAGAGGTCAGCTGGCCTTACTACAGGTTGATACCATGTTCATCTTTGCACTTTCGGGGTAAGTTTTCTCCCTTAAATTTAGTGTCCACCATGTAGTGCCATATATGCTTGAAAAGCTCTGGAATCCTACTTTCCATTGCCATTGGAATCACCTCATTTGGAGCTTTGTGGCTCAAGTTATTCTTGTTTGAAAAAGGCATGGTCAGGCTGCCGGGTGAGATTTTGCCCACGTTAGTGGCACTAACGTGGCCACTAACGTAGGCCTTCTTTGCTTTGCAAACGTTAGTGGCGTTCACTTTTTCTACTAACTTTCACAGCTGCCTCCTTTCTTCCACGTTAATGCCCACATTAGTGTAACTAACGTGGCCATTAACGTGGGTCTTCCTTTGCTGCGCTAGCGTTATTGGCACTCACTTTTGCCAATAATGCTGCTCCTTCTTCAAAGTTAATGCCATTAACGTTCCCACTAACGTTCCAAACTTTCCTTCCTTCCACAATAGTGTCCACGTTAGTAGCACTAACGTGGCTCTTCTCTGCTTCTTTTGGCCTGAAATCAAACAAACAAAGTGCATTAAGGTAACATACAAGATGATCTTTATATACTAAGTGTGCTAATAATACTCAAAATCAAAACTTCAATTAGTGTGATCTATTTTATCATATTTACCCTATATATTAACTAAAATTCACCTATGCTTGAGATTTTGTTTCATGAAGAGATTTTTCATGCTATTACTCATTTATTGGCAAAATTTGTATGAAAACTAACTAAAACCTACTGAAATAACTATAAAAAAGGCAATGATGCACCCGCATCAAGCAAAGTGAGAGAATCATCCATTGGGACTTGGGGTAGATAGGAGGGTTCATTATTTTGGAGGAAGGGTTCATGATAGGAATATGGTTCTTCTTGGTAGGGGTATGGTGGTTTCACACTCTCCAATTTTTTCACTTGTTACACAACACACTCCATGGTTGCTTGAAGTCGGTCCATTGTTTTCTTGAGGTGATTTCATGATTCTTGTTCCAACTTGCAAGCATAAGTAAGATCATATTGCTCTTGGATCGATGGACATGAATATTCTTCCATGGAGGGTTGTGGTGAAAAGTAGAATACATCTTGTGGTTGAAAATTCGCATACATTGGACGTGGTTCATCTTGGTAATAGTATGGGGGAGGTGGTTCTTGTAGGTGTTGAGGTTGGAATGGTGGTGGCTCTATATGTGGTTCATATGGCTTATATGGTTGTTGGTATGGTGGGTAATGATGTGTGAAAAACGATCCAACACAAAACTCACCGGCAAGTGTACCGGGTCGCATCAAGTAATAATAACTCACATGAGTGAGGTCGATCCCACAGGGATTGAAGGATTGAGCAATTTTAGTTTAGTGGTTGATTTAGTCAAGCAAATCAAGTATTGGTTGAGTGGTTTGTAATTTGCAGAAGCTAAATTGCTTGAAATGTAATGGGAGAAGGGGAAATTGCAGTAAATGAAAGAGCAGGAAAGTAAATGTGCTGAATCTTAAAGAACAAGTAAGGTAAATTGCAGAAACTTAGATTGCAAGAAATGTAAATGACTGAATCTTAAAGTGCAAGAAATGTAAATTGCTTGAATTATAAAAGGAATTGGGAACGGTGATTGCAGAAATTAAACAAGCAAGAGTAAATTGCAATAAACAAAAGAGTAGAGGATTAATTGAATTAAACTAGATCTCCACAGAGAAGTAAAAATTCTTTGAGAATTTAAAAACAGAGAATGAGCAATGCTTAATTTGCAGCAATTTAAAAGAGGTTGAAGATCTCAGGAGTGGAAGAGACTAGATAACAAGTCTAGATCTCAAATCCTTCCTTGATCCAATTAGAACAATTGCAAAAGAAATAAAGGAAATTAAATTGCAGAAGTAAATTGCAGAAGAGTAGAAGAATGAAGCAGTAAATAGAAACTGAAATTCAATTATGCAGAAGATTAAAACAAGATCTCAAGGTGAGATTGAAACAGAAGTTCTTCAATTCTTCACCCAAGATCCAAAGCAAGAAAAGTAAAGAGTGCTCAAACAAGAACCAGGAAGAAGAGAGATCAATTCTCCTTCCAAATTCTCTAAGATCCAAATTCAAAAGTAAAAAGCTCAAAAATCAAAATGACAATCAAAAAAAAAATTCAAAGTAAAGTCTAGAGGTCCTAATTACATCAAACTAGCTCCTATTTATACACTTTCTATTCTTGGACTTTGGAATTTGGATGGGCTTTTGATTTGGTGAAGAAATGAATTATGTTGGATTTTTAATTCAATTTTCAGCCCAATATTGCACCTCCCAGGGGTAAGCTCAGTTGGAAAACCAAACTGAGCCCCCAATTGTTGCTGTCTGTGTCATTTGGTGCACGTCCCAGCTTTGGTTGAGTGTGTGACACTAGAGCTCAGTTGGAATTTTGAACTGAGCTCTAGGCCGTGTCAAGTGTGCGCAATGCTTCCTCCTTGGTGCGCCAAAATGCTTGTCACAGCCCCCTTGGTGTGCAAAATTGTGCGCCAAAGTGTGGGGAGCTTTGGGATGTAGTGCTCAATTGGAAAAACCAACTGAGCTTTCCTTGGTGGCGCCTTGCTCTTGTCCTCAAGGTTCCAGTTCGACACTTGGTGGAGGAAGTCTTGGAGCTAATTTCCTTGGATGAGTGGGTGCTCCTTCTTTGTGTTTCCAAGAGCTCCCTGGTTCGAACCTTGGCCAATGCACCTCGGATTATTTTTCTTGCAAGCTTGGTGGCGCTCCTCCCTTATGTTTCAAAGGATTCCCAAGTTCGAAACTTGGCCCAAGAATTTTAGCTATTTCTTATTGATTTTCCTTGCAAGGTGAGTAGCGTGTGGTTCCAAGTTCGAACCTTGGATGAAGCATTTTGGCTATTTCTTCTTGATTTAATTTTGAGAAGTCCCCGATAAAGCTCACTTAGTGAACTGAGCTTCATGCCATTTCCTTGCTTCCTTTAGTGCTCAGTTGACTATTTGAACTTAGCTTGGTGCCTTACTTTCTCTTATTTGTCCTTGTGAAGCTCAATTTGCTTTCTCAACTTGGCTTCCATTCTTCTTTGACTTTTGCCACTCTTTTCCTCTCTTGGGCATGCTTGTTGCTCCCTTTGGACACATTCCTTAGGCCACGCTTTTCTTCTTTTCTTCTTTCTTCACCTACAAGTAATCAAAACAACCAATCAAAGTATCACCAAATTCACAAGGTTTATAAATCATTAAAAATCAATTAAATTTGGCTTCAACCTCATGATTTAGCATCAAATAAATGGTGGTTGTTTGATTCGAGGAAGACATGTATTATCATTCCAAATTACTTACTTAGAATGCAACAAAGTGCATAAAACCTAATAAAAACAAAGAAAAAGGCTAGTTAAACTAGGCTAAGATGACTTGTCATCAGGTAAGGATTGGGGTCATATGAAGGTGTTTGGTAAGAAGAGGCTTGTGAGTATAGTTGAGGATTATATTGAGAATGGGGTTCATAGGCATGTGATGGGGCTTGTTGGTAACTACAAGGAAGTCCATCATAGCTATTGGATTGATATGCATTAGGAGTGGAATTATACCTATAAGAGGCCGGAGGAGGTTGTTGCCAAGAAGGTTGTCCATAAGCTTGAGGCTCCTCCCAACCTTGACTGTTCCATCCTTGATGCATATTCTCATTGAAGCTTCCATTTCCTACAATGAAATTGAAACCACACTCATAGCCAAAGTGATGAGAATTCATGATAGCAAGAGCAAATAAAAACAAAAACTAGTAACAAATAAAGAAACAATTTCCTATAACTACCAAAGACTAACAAAGAAGTAAAAGGCAAACATATTCACAATATTGATATATATAGAATAACCAATAACAAGCACACATTTGCAAGTCCCCGACAACGGCGCCATTTTGAGGCACACGTACGCGTGGGTTGGTGCTCTGTTTTTCAAAATTTTTCAAGTTTTTGCACCAAACTAAGCATTTCAAACCTCCAAACAGCTACCAAAACACCATAATACCTTATTTAACATACTAAACTACCAAATAAACTCAAAAAACTCAACAAAATATGAAATTAAGCTAATTTGACCAATATGTACAAAAGAGGAAAATGAAAGATGTTACCATAGTGGGGTGTCTCCCAACTAGCACTATTGTTTATTGTCCTTAAGTTGGATTTATGGGGAGCTCCTCATCAAGGTGGCTTGTGCTTGAAGCTATCTTTGAACATCCACCAATGCTTGGATTTCCAATAAGCTTCATTCTTCAAAATCAACATTCTCAAGTTTTGATACAGTTCTTCACAAACCATGAGCTCCCAAAATTGATTCTCCTTGTGCGATCCGGGATCCCACACTTATTTTTGACAACCGTCATCAAGTTGATTCTCATTAGACCATCCGGGTGGCAAGCACAATAAAGTGCCAAAATCTCCTTCTAGACCCCTCTAATTGAGCACTAGTCCAACCTTTGTATCTCACCTTTGATGTATCAACCACAATAAACCTTGATTTGCAATGCCAAGCACAAAACATCCTTCTCTTACGCTTCATCCCACAAAGTTCCCTAAGTTGACCATCTGTTTCAAGCAAGCCATATTCGAGTGGGACGATAAAGCTAATAAAGATGAATTTCACCAACTCAAATGTAGGAGTAGATGACAACCTAGGCAAAGACGCTTCCAAGGGTCTTGATAAAGCGCAATTGACTCCCGTTATGCTTTTTCTAATGACCTCCACTTCTTCACAAGATTTCATAATTTCAATCCTTTGTTCATCAAGTTCATCCAACTCTTCTCCATCACTCAAATCATTCATTGGAGGATGAGAGAAGTCTACCTCCACATTGCTTTCAAATTCACTAGGAGAAGGTTCTTCAAGTTCAAAGGATTCACCACCAAGAAGGGATGATGCATGATCTTCATCACCAAGGGAACTCAATTCTTGCTCCATCCCATCCAAGTCTTCATATGGAATATGCTTTGGAGGTTGATAAGCGGATAATTTATACGCTTTTTGTCATTGTTTTTAGTATGTTTTTAGTATATTTTAGTTAGTTTTTATTATACTTTTATTAGTTTTTAAATAAAAATCACATTTCTGGACTTTACTATGAGTTTGTGTGTTTTTCTATGATTTTAGGTATTTTCTGGCTGAAATTGAGGGACCTGAGCAAAAATCTGATTCAGAGGCTGAAAAAGGAATGCAGATGCTGTTGGATTCTGACCTCCCTACACTCGAAGTGGATTTTCTGGAGCTACAGAAGCCCAATTGGCGCGTTCGCAATTGCGTTGGAAAGTAGATATCCTGGGCTTTCCAGAAATATATAATGGTCTGTACTTTGCTCGAGATTTGAGTGATGGAGTTAAATGCCCAAACTGGCACAAAAGCTGGCGTTTAACTCCAAGAAAAGTTTCTACATGTGAAAACTTCAATGCTCAGCCCAAGCACACACCAAGTGGGCCCGGAAGAAGATTTCTGCATTAATTACTTATTTCTGTAACCCTAGGCTACTAGTTGTCTATAAATAGGAGCTTTTACTATTGTATTTTCATCTTTGGACGTTTAGTCCTTAGACCTTTGAGGCTGGCCATTCGGCCATGCTTAGACTATTTTCACTTATGTTTTTTTGACGGTGGAGTCTCTACACACCATAGATTAAGGTGTGGAGCTCTGCTGTTCCTCATGAATTAATGCAAAGTACTATTGTTTTTCTATTCAACTCAAGCCTATTTCTTCTCTAAGATATACACTCGTTCTTCAACATGTTGAATGTGATGATCTGTGACACTCATCACCATTCTCACCTATGAAAGCGTGCCTGACAACCACTTCCGTTCTACATGCAATCAAGCTTGAATGTGTATCTCTTGGGTTTCTAATCTAAGATTAGAACCTTCGTGGTATATGCTAGAATTATTGGCGGCCATTCCTGAGATCCGGAAAGTCTACACCTTGTCTGTGGTATTCCGAGTAGAATCTGGGAATGGATGACTTTGACGAGCTTCAAACTTGCAAGTGTTGGGCGTGTGACAAAAGCAAAAGGATCAATAGATCCTATTCCAACATGATCGAGAACCGACAGATGATTAGCCGTGCGGTGACAGCACATTTGGAACATTTTCACTGAGAGGATGGGAAGTAGCCATTGACAACGGTGATGCCCAACATAAAGCTTGCCATGGAAAGGAGTATGGATGATTGGAAGAAGGCAATAGGAAAGCAGGGGTTCAGAAGGAACAAAGCATCTTCATACGCTTATCTGAAATTCCTACCAATGTATTACATAAGTATCTCTATCTTTATTTTATGTTTTATTCATCTTTTAATTATCAATTCTCCATAACCATTTGAATCTTCCTGACTGAGATTTACAAGGTGACCATAGCTTGCTTCAAGCCGACAGTCTCTGTGGGATCGACCCTTACTCACGTAAGGTTTATTACTTGGATGACCCAGTGTACTTGATGGTTAGTTGTACGGAGTTGTGACAAAGAGTTGAGATTACAATTGTGCGTACCAAGCTGTTGGCGCCATTGATGATCACAATTTCGTGCGCCAAGTTTTTGGCGCTGTTGCCGGGGAACAAACAATCCCTATGCAACCAAGTTTTTGGCGCTGTTGCCGGGGATTGTTCGAGTTTGGACAACTGATGGTTCATCTTGTTGCTTAGATTAGGTAATTTTATTTTATGTTTATGCTTTTTACTTTTTTATTTTTTTGAAAATTTTTTTTTCAAAAATACAAAAAAAAAAATTCTATTCTATTCTTCAGAGTTTTTAAGAATGAATTCTAGAGTTTCATGATGATTTGTTGAAGTCTGGCTGGTTGTGAAACCATGTCTAAACTTTTGGACCGAGGTTTCAACTTATCATCACAAGAGCTTATTGATTTCCATCAACTTTGCTATTAAAAGTAATGATCTGCTAAAGCTTGGCTGGCCGTTGGCCATGTCTAGTGTTTTGGACCGAAGTTTTCACTGAAAGCTTGGCTGGCTAGTAAGCCATGTCTAATTCCTGGACTGGAGTTTTAGACTAACATTACATGATTCTTGGAATTCTTATTAAAAATTTTGAATCTCTTTATTTTCTTTTCCATATAATTTTCAAAAAATCACAAAAAAAAAATTATAAAATTTATAAAATCAAAAATATTTTATGTTTCTTGTTTGAGTCTAGTGTCTAATTCTAAGTTTGGTGTCAGTTGCATGTCTTTATTCTTCTTGCATTTTTTGAATATATGCATTATGTTCTTCATTGATCTTCAAGTTGTTCTTGATGATTTCCTTGCTGTGATCTTTAAATTCTCTTGTTTGGTGTCTTTTGTTGTTTCTCATATGTATTTTTAAATTGTTATAGTCCTTAGTATACAAACTTCTGAGTTTGGTGTCTGATGAGATATTTTGGTGAGAAACGAATTTCTACCAAAACACCCAAAACTAACCGGCAAGTGTACCGGGTCGTGTCAAGTAATAAAAACTCACGGGAGTGAGGTCGATCCCACAGGGATTGAAGGATTGAGCAATTTTAGCTTAGTGGTTGATTTAGTCAAGCGAATCAAGTGTTGGTTGGGTGATTTGTGATTTGCAGAATGTAAATTGCATGAAATCAAAGAGAGCGGGAAAGTAAATTGCTGAAACTTAAAGAACAAGAAATTAAATAGCAGAAACTTAAAGTGCAAGAAATGTAATATGCAGAATCTTAAAGTGCAAGAAATGTAAATTGCTTGAAAAGTAAAGGGATTGGGATGAGGATTTGCGGTTCAATCAAGGGAAACATGAAATTCTACTCAATTAGCTTGCTTGTAGCTTAAGAAAGTGCATAATTCTAATGAAAACAAAAGAAAAAGACTAGCTAAAATGGGCTAAGATGACTTGTCATCAGTGTCTTGCATGCATTGTTTATTTGATCTTAGTTACATTTTTTATTGTTTCTCATCATTAAAAATTCAAAAAAAATTCAAAATTATGTTTTTTCAAGTCAATAACACAGAGAATTGAAGATTCAGAACATTCAGCGGAATTACACAGAAAAAGCTGAGCGTTCAAAACACCCAGTGAAGAAGGAAAACTAGCGTTTAAACGCTAGCCAGGGTACCTGGCTTGGCGTTAAACACCCAAAAAGGTAGAATTTTGGGCGTTAAATGCCAAAATGGATGCCATTCTGGGCGTTTAACGCCAGGAAGACACTAGAGGGAAGATTTTGTTTTTAATTCAAATCTTTTCAAATTTTCATAATTTTTCAAAATCAAATTTTTTTTTTCAAATCATATCTTTTCAATCATATCTTTTCAAAATCAATTTCTTTTCAATTTTTTTATTACTATTTTCAAAAATCCTTGCTACAATTAGTGATTTAATTCAAAATTTTCAAGTTGTTACTTGCCTATTAAGAAAGGATCAAAAGTTTTAATTCTAGAATCATATCTTTTAATTTCTTGTTGGTCAAGTAATCAACTTTAATTTTAAAAAACTTTCTTCTTTTTAATTTGATTCTCAATCATATCTTCTCAATCATATCTTTTCAATCACATCTTTTTCAAAAATAATTTTCAATCATATCTTTTTGATTTCTAATTTCAAAATCTTTTTCAAAATTTACTTAATTTCTTTCCCAATCTTAGTTTTCGAAAATCAATTACCAAATTTTCAAAATTGCTCTTATTATTTCAAAATCTTTTTACTTTATTTTCGAAAATTCTTCCCCTCTTCCCACATCCTTCTATTTATGGACTAACACTCCTCCTCAATGTACAATTCAAACTCTATCCCTCTTGATAAGTTTGAATTCTTTCTTCTCTACCTTCTCCTTCTATTCTTCTTTACCTCTGACACATCAAGGAATCTCTATACTGTGATATAGAGGATTCCATATTTTCTTCTCCTGTCTTTTCATATGAGCAGGAGCAAGGAAAAAGGCATTCTTGTTGAAGCTGATCCTGAACCTGAAAGGACCTTGAAGAGAAAGCTAAAAGAAGCTAAAGTACAACTCTCTATAGAGGACCTAACAGAACTTTTTAAACAACAAGAAGACATGGCAGCCGAAAACAACAACAATGCCAATAATGCAAGGAAGGTGCTTGGTGACTTTACTGTACCTACTCCTGAATTCTATGGGAGAAGCATCTCAATCCCTGCCATTAGAGCAAACAACTTTGAGCTTAAGCCTCAATTAGTTTCTCTGATGCAACAGAATTACAAGTTTCATGGACTTCCATTGGAAGATCCTCATCAGTTCTTAGCTGAATTCTTGCAAATCTGTGACACTGTCAAGATCAATGGGTTGATCCCGAGGTCTATCCCTTTGCTGTAAGAGATAGAGCTAGAATATGGTTGGATTCACAACCTAAAGAAAGCCTGAACTCTTGGGAAAAGTTAGTCAATGCCTTCTTGGCAAAATTCTTTCCACCTCAAAAATTGAGCAAGCTTAGAGTGGAAGTACAAACCTTCAGATAGAAGGAAGGTGAATCCCTCTATGAAGCTTGGGAAAGATACAAGCAATTGATCAGAAAGTGTCTTTCTGACATGCTTTCAGAATGGAGCATCATAGGTATTTTCTATGATGGTCTATCTAAACTGTCCAAGATGTCATTGGACAGCTCTGCTGGAGGATCTCTTCATCTGAAGAAGATGCCTGCAGAAGCTCAGGAACTCATTAAAATGGTTGCAAATAACCAATTCATGTATACTTCTGAAAGGAATCCTGTGAATAATGGGACGAATCAGAAGAAAGGAGTTCTTGAGATTGATACTCTGAATGCCATATTGGCTCAGAATAAAATATTGACTCAGCAAGCCAATTTGATTTTTCAGAATCTGTCTGGAATGCAAGCAGCAACAGTCAGTACCAAAGAAGCTTCATCTGAATAAGAAGCTTATGATCCTGAGAACCCAGCAATGGAAGAGGTGAATTACATGGGAGAATCCTATGGAAACACCTATAATCCTTCATGGAGAAATCATCCAAACCTTTCATGGAAGGATCAACAGAGGCCTCAACAAGGCTTCAACAACAATAATGGTGGAAGAAATAGGTTTAACAATAGCAAGCCTTTTCCATCATCTTCTCAGCAACAAACAGAGAATTCTAAGCAGAGCCACTCTGACTTAGCAACTGTAGTCTCTGATCTAATTAAAACCACTCAAAGTTTCATAACTGAAACAAGGTCTTCCATTAGAAATTCGGAGGCACAAGTGGGTCAGCTGAGTAACAAAATTACTAAACTCACTTCTAGTACTCTCCCAACTAATACAGAAGAGAATCCAAAAAGAGAGTGCAAGGCCATCAATATTACCCACTCGGCCGAACTTGGAGAGGAGGAAGAGGCAGTGATTTCCACTGAGGAAGACCTCAATGGACGTCCATTGGCCTCTAAGGAATTCCCTAATGAGGAACCATGGGAATCTGAGGCTCATACAGAGACCATAGAGATTCCATTAAATTTACTTCTGCCATTCATGAGCTCTGATGAGTATTCTTCCTCTGAAGAGGATGATGATGTTACCGAAGAACAAGTTGCTAAGTACCTTGGAGCAATCATGAAGCTAAATGCCAAGCTATTTAGTAATGAGACTTGGGAGGATGAACCCCCCTTGCTCACCAAAGAATTGGATGGGTTGACTAGGCAGAAATTACCTCTAAAGAGACAGGACCCTGGAAAGTTCTCAATACCTTGTACCATAGGCACCATGACCCTTTAGAAGGCTCTGTGTGACCTAGGGTCAAGCATAAACCTCATGCCTCTCTCTGTAATGGAGAAGCTAGGAATTCTTAAGGTACAAGCTGCAAGAATCTCACTAGAGATGGCAGACAATTCAAGAAAACAGGCTTATGGACTTGTAGAGGATGTCTTGGTAAAGGTTGAAGGCCACTACATCCCTACTGATTTCATAATCTTGGACACTGGGAAGTGTATGGATGAATCCATCATCCTTGGCAGAAGGAGAATTGGTCTATGAAGTGAATGAGGACTCCTTTGTGTTTAAGGCTCAAGGATCTCCCTCTGTAAACATGGAGAAGAAGCATGAAAAGCTTCTCTCAATACAGAGTCAAACAAAATCCCCACATTCAAACTTTAAGTTTAGTGTTGGGAGGCCACAACCAAACTCTAAGTTTGGTGTTGAGAGGCCATCATCATGCTCTGAGTATCTATGAGGCTCCTGAGAGCCCACTGTCAAGCTACTGACATTAAAGAAGCGCTTGTTGGGAGGCAACCTAATTTTACTTATCTATGTTATATTTCTATTTTCCATTGTTATTTTATGTTTTCTATAGGTTGATGATCATGTGAAGTCACAAAAACAATTGAAAAAGCAAAAACAAACTGAAAAATAGAATAAAAAACAGCACACCCTGGAGGAGAAGCCTACTGGCGTTTAAACGCCAGTAAGGGCAGCAGAATGGGCGTTAAACGCCCAGTCTGGCACGATTCTGGGCGTTTAACGCCAGAAATGGGCACCAGACTAGCGTTTAACGCCAGAAAAGGGCATGAAGCTGGCGTTAAATGCCAGAAATGGGCAGCAACCTTGCGTTTAACGCCAGGATGGGCAGCAGAGGGCGTTTTGCACGCCTAATTGGTGCAGGGATGAGAAATCCTTGACACCTCAGGATCTATGGACCCCACAGGATCCCCATCAACCTCAACTCACTCTCTCTCTTCTTCACACCTTTTCATAATACCTTTTCCCCAAAAACCCCTCACCTATCAAATCTTACCCTCTTCTCCATAAACCCTTCACCAATCCATATCCATCCATCATAAACCCCACCTACCTCACCATTCAAATTCAAACCACTTTCCCTCCCAAAACTACCCATACATGGTCGAACCTTACCCTCTCCCCACTCCTATATAAACCCATCTTCACCCCTTCATTTTCACACATCTTAAACACTACTTCTTCCCCTTGGCCGAAACATTAACCCCCTCCATCTCCTCTATTTCTTCTTCCTCTACTATTTTCTTTCTTCTTTTGCTCAAGGACGAGCAAACCTTCTAAGTTTGGTGTGGTAAAAGCGTTGCTTTTTGTTTTACCATAACCATTTATGGCACCAAAGGCTGGAGAAACCTCTAGAAAGTGGAAAGGAAAGGCAAAAGCTTCCACCTCCGAGTCATGGGAGATGGAGAGATTTATCTCAAGGGTGCATCAAGACCACTTCTATGAAGTTGTGGCCAAGAAAAAAGTGATTCCCGAGGTCCCTTTCAAGCTCAAAAAGGGTGAATATCTAGAGATCTGACATGAGATTCGAAGAAGAGGTTGGGAAGTTCTTACCAACCCCATTCAACAAGTCAGAATCGTAATGGTTCAAGAGTTCTATGCCAATGCATGGATCACCAAGAACCATGATCAAAGTGTGAACCCGGATCCAAAGAATTGGCTTACAATGGTTCAGGGGAAATACTTAGATTTCAGTCCGGAAAATGTAAAGTTGGCATTCAACTTGCCAATGATGCAAGGAGATGCACACCCCCACACTAGAAGGGTCAACTTTGATCAAAGGTTGGACCAAGTCCTCAGAGACATTTGTGAAGAGGGTGCTCAATGGAAGAGAGATTCAAGAGGGTAGCCGATTTAACTAAGAAGGCATGACCTCAAGCCCGTAGCTAGGGGATGGTTGGAGTTCATCCAACGCTCAATCATTCCCACTAGCAACCGGTCTGAAGTTACTATAGACCGGGCTATCATGATCCATAGCATCATGACTGGAGAGGAAGTAGAAGTTCATGAGGTTATATCTCTAGAACTCTATAAGGTGGCAGACAAGTCTTCTACTTTGGCGAGGTTAGCCTTCCCTTATCTCATTTGTCACCTTTGCAATTCAGCTGGAATTGACATAGAGGAAGACATCCTTATTAATGAGGACAAGCCCATTACTAAGAAAAGGATGGAGCAAACAAGAGATCTCACTCATGGACAAGAACATGAGGAAATTCCTCATCATG
This sequence comes from Arachis ipaensis, assembly GCF_000816755.2. Lineage (NCBI taxonomy): Eukaryota > Viridiplantae > Streptophyta > Magnoliopsida > Fabales > Fabaceae > Arachis > Arachis ipaensis. Next base: position 85,447,043 of record NC_029792.2, on the reverse strand, counting down.
AAATCCCTGAGATGCCTCAAGGGATGCATTTTCCTCTACAAAACTATTGCGAGTAAATCAACACCTCCCTAGGAGAATTAAGTTCCAACATAGGACAACTAAGGGTGGAGCACCAAGAGCATTCCATCCTCCTCCATGAAATTAGAGAAGATCAAAGAGTCATGAGAGAGGAGCAACAAAGGCAAGGAAGAGACATTGAGGAGCTCAAGCACTCCATAAGATCTTCAAGAGGAAGAACTAGCCGCCATCACTAAGGTGGACCCGTTCTTTAAATTCCTTGTTCTTTATTTTCTGTTTTTCGAATTTTTATGCTTTATGTTTATTTATGTTTGTGTCTTATTACATGATCACTAGTGTCTAAGTGTCTATGCCTTAAAGCTATGAATATGAATCCGTCACCTTTCTTAAATGAAAAATGTTTTTAATTGAAAAAGAAAAAGAAGTACATGAATTTCGAATTTTTAAAACAGTTTAATTATTTTGATGTGGTGGCAATACTTTTCGTCTTTCTGAATGAATGCTTGAACAGTGCATATTTTTGAATTTGTTGTTCATGAATGTTAAAATTGTTGGCTCTTGAAAGAATGATGGAAAACGAGAAATGTTATTTGATAATCTGAAAAATCATAAAATTTATTCTTGAAGCAAGAAAAAACAGTGAAAAACTTGTAGAAAAAAAAATATATGCGAAAAAAAAGAGAAAAAAAAGAAAGAGAGAAAGAAAAAGCAAGTAGAAAAAGCCAATAGCCCTTTAAACCAAAAGGCAAGGGTGAAATAAAAAAGGGATCCAAGGCTTTGAGCATCAGTGGATAGGAGGGCCCACAGGAATAAAATCCTGGCCTAAGCAGCTAAACCAAGCTGTCCCTAACCATATGCTTGTGGCGTGAAGGTGTCAAGTGAAAACTTGAGACTGAGCAGTTAAAGTCATGGTCCAAAGCAAAAAGAGTGTGCTTAAGAGCTCTGAACACCTCTAATTGGGGACTCTAGCAAAGCTGAGTCACAATCTGAAAAGGTTCACCCAGTTATGTGTCTGTGGCATTTATGTATCCGGTGGTAATACTGGAAAACAAAATGCTTTGGGTCACGGCCAAGACTCATAAAGTAGTTGTGTTCAAGAATCAACATACTGAACTAGGAGAATCAATAACACCATCTGAATTCTGAGTTCCTATAGATGCCAATTGTTCTGAACTTCAAAAGGATAAAGTGAGATGCCAAAACTGTTCAGAAGCAGAAAGCTAATAGCCCCGCTCATCTAATAAAACTGATCTTCATAGATATTTTTGGAATTCATTGTATATTCTATTCTTTTTATCCTATTTGATTTTCAGTTGCTTGGGGACAAGCAACAATTTAAGTTTGGTGTTGTGATGAGCGGATAATTTATACGCTTTTTGGCATTGTTTTTAGTATTTTTTAGTATAATTTAGTTAGTTTTTATTATATTTTATTAGATTTAAAATAAAAATCACATTTCTGGACTTTACTATGAGTTTGTGTATTTTTCTGTGATTTCAGGTATTTTCTGGCTGAAATTGAGGGACCTGAGCAAAAATCTGATTCAGACGCTGAAAAAGTACTGCAGATGCTGTTGGATTCTGACCTCCCTGCACTCGAAGTGGATTTTCTGGAGCTACAGAAACCCAATTGGCGCGATCTCAATTGCGTTGGAAATTAGACATCCTCGGCTTTCCAGCAATATATAATAGTCCATACTTTGCCTGAGATTTGATGGCCCAAACCTGCGTTTCAAGTCAGCATAAAATTCTGGCGTCAAAACGCCAGAACTGGCATAAAAGGTGGAGTTAAACGCCCAAACTGGCACAAAAGCTGGCGTTTAACTCCAAGAAAAGTCTCTACATGTGAAAGCTTTAATGCTCAGCCCAAGCACACACCAAGTGGGCCCGGAAGAAGATTTCTGCATTAATTACTTATTTCTGTAACCCTAGGCTACTAGTTGTCTATAAATAGGACCTTTTACTATTGTATTTTCATCTTTGGACGTTTAGTCCTTAGACCTTTGAGGCTGGCCATTCGGCCATGCTTAGACTATTTACACTTATGTATTTTTGACGGTGGAGTCTCTACACAGCATAGATTAAGGTGTGGAGCTCTGCTGTTCCTCATGAATTAATGCAAAGTACTATTGTTTTTCTATTCAACTCAAGCCTATTTCTTCTGTAAGATATACACTCGTTCTTCAACATGATAAATGTGATGATCTGTGACACTCATCACCATTCTCACCTATGAACGCGTGCCTGACAACCACTTCCATTCTACATGCAATCAAGCTTGAATGTGTATCTCTTGGGTTTCTAATCTAAGATTAGAACCTTCGTGGTATAGACTAGAATTATTGGCGGCCATTCCTGAGATCCGAAAAGTCTACACCTTGTCTGTGGTATTCCGAGTAGGATCTGGGAAGGGATGACTGTGACGAGCTTCAAACTTGCGAGTGTTGGGCGTGTGACAGACGCAAAAGGATCAATGGATCCTATTCCAACATGATCGAGAACCGACAGATGATTAGTCGTGCGGTGACAGCACATTTGGAACATTTTCACTGAGAGGATGGGAAGTAGCCATTGACAACGGTGATGCCCAACATAAAGCTTGCCATGGAAAGGAGTATGGATGATTGGAAGAAGGCAATAGGAAAGCAGGGGTTTAGAAGGAACAAAGCATCTTCATACGCTTATCTGAAATTCCTACCAATGAATTACATAAGTATCTTTATCTTTATTTTATGTTTCATTCATCTTTTAATTATCGATTCTCCATAACCATTTGAATCTGCCTGACTGAGATTTACAAGGTGACCATAGCTTGCTTCAAGCCGACAGTCTCCGTGGGATCGACCCTTACTCACGTAAGGTTTATTACTTGGACGACCCAGTGCACTTGCTGGTTAGTTGTGCGGAGTTGTGATTTTCTTGGAGGGGTTTTCTTTGACTTTAGATTCCCATGGAGGTTCCGCATCTCCTAAGTCTTCAACCATTTCTTCCTCTTCTTCGATAACCATAGGTTCTGTAAGAACCGCAACTAATTAACCGGTTAATTAAGTGATTAATTACCCAAATTTTATTCTGAAAAGTTAGAGTGAGAATTTGAGGATTTAAGTATGATTTTTGGACTCAGTGGGTCTTTTTGAGTCAGAAAATGTGCTTTTTGTGAAAAATTGTGAAAAACCGCAAACTGGTAGTTGAACCAGTTGAATCGGTTCAAGTCTGCCCGGTACCGCACAAGAAAAAGTGAAAATCATCAAAAATCTTAGAAAAATATTAGAAGTTGAAAACCGGGTGTTAATTTTAAAAAGTTTGGCCTGACGTTGGGCCAAACGGGCTAAAAACGCTAATGGGTTGGACCGGGCCCAAGTTGGGCCCAAGCCCAACATATATATGCACTTAAGTGATCCCTTTTCACTCACAAAACACAACACACAGCAGAAAAGAGAAGAGGGAGAGGAGAAGAGATAGAATACTATTCACTCTTCACTTCAATCTACGATATCTCGAGCTACGGTGCTCCGATTCGTGTGCCATCGACGGTTATGCGAAGCTCTCGTCGAGCCCGTCAATTCTATCTAAGCATTTTGGTAAGCTTCTCTAAATTCTTCTTCCCTTCTGCTGCCCTAATATTTCGAGTTTCATGAGTGATGATCTTGTGAAAACCTTGTATTTTGGTTGTTTAGATGCTACTTATTGGTGAGGAAATGTTGGGTTCTAGCCCAAACTTTAGTAGATGAGGTAAGACTCTCAAGAAATCTAGTGAAAATGACTAATTTTTGGTATTAGGTTTTGATTTATGTGATATATGTGGTGTTAGCTTGGATTTTGGAGCTTGTTGGTGATTGTTTGTGCTTGTTGGAGATTCTTGGTGGCCTAGATTGTAATTGAAAGCTCATTTAGTGCTCATTTAGGGTTTTGGTCCATAAGGGAATCAGCCAAGGTATGGTTTCGGTTTCCTCTATGTAGTATATAATATTCATGGACACTTAGGCTAGTGACCTATAGGATAGGTATGAATGATAATGGTTGATGAGTTGGGAATATTGATGTATGATAATTTATTTTGAATTGGTGATGATAGGGTGATGATGATTGATTGCGTGAATTTGATAAATGAATTGTGATAATATGTGCGATGTTGGAATTGATGAATTGGTAAAGTGGTTGGAAAATTTGAAAGAAGATTGATTAGAATGTGTATTATGTGATATATTGATGATGAGAAGGAGGAGGATGATATGTGAAGGAAGACATGGTAATGTTGGTGTATTAGGGCACAACAGGTTAATTTTGATGAAAAATGGAGTTTTTGAATGGTTTGGTATGATTTGGAATATGTTTGGTAAGAAATTGTGGAAATTGTGAAGTTTGGTAAAATCGGGTTTTTGGTAAACTTTGTTCGATCATAACTTATGCCTCAGTTTTCAAAATTTGATAAAATTTATTTAGAATTAAGGGTCTTTTCAAACCCTTTAAATTGATATAAAGTTTGTAAAATTTGGAATTTTGTAGAGGAAGTTATGATCATTCGATGTTGGTGTTAAAAATCTGAAATTCTGCAAAGTTGCAGAATTTTATGATTTCTGATGTGTACGCACGCACAGCTGGTGCGCTCACATATCAATGGAGAATTGCGACCTGTACGCACGCACACACCCCTGTGCGCACGCACAAGTCGGGAAGGGGAGTCTGTTGGGGGCGCTAGCACACCCTGTGCGAGTGAACAGACCTTATGGATTTCAGTATCTGTGCGTACGCACACACCCCTATGCGCACGCACACTTTTAAAATCTCCTGGGCCTGCACATGCACACACCTTTGTGGGGCCGTACACGCCCTATTTCTCAAATTTTACTTGTTTCCAACTATTCTACCTTCCCAACAAGGTTGTAAGCCTCTCTAACACCATTTTAGGACTCTCGGGCCTAGTTTTAGAATTTAAAATATTGGGAAAGAATTTAATGGCTTTAGATGATATTATTCGGAAAACTTAGAAAACGGAGGCCTAGGTTTCTGTCGAGCTGAGGATGGTGTGATGGTATGTGATGAATATTGATGTATGAGATGAGCCCTGAGGGATCATTGAGTTTGTAATTGGTGGTGGTCGAGGTGAGTCGATGACTCGAATGTGTGATGTGGAATCACTGATGTATTGAAATTGTTTTCTGAAAAACCATTGTACCATTGTTTTATATTGAGATTATGAGACGCTATGCGCCCGGCAGGGACAGCGGTGGGATCCCTCCTGTCGAGGTAGCGACGGCGGCGTAAGGACGGTGGGTCATCCCGCTTGCGTTGAGATGTGAGGTCTGTGACAAGAGTATTCCGCTCGCATCCCTTCGGATCAATAGAGCGTGCAGGCACTGGTACTTGGACAGTGATCCGAGCACTATATCTCGGGGGTTCCCATATGAGGATTCCGAAGGGCGACATCTCCATGGAGATGTGTCGGGTTGGTAGTTGAACCGACAATGTGATATCACAGCTAGTAGGACAGGCATTTATCATATGCATTTTTTATCTGTTTGTATGCTTTGACTACTTGAGATGGCTTGCCTAATTGTATAATATGCCTAATTGCTAATTGAATTATTTGCCTTATAAGTTTCTACTTGTGATTTACTTGCATTGTATATTATCTGTGTTTTCTACTAGGATTGAGGAGGTTCAGAAGGCGGTGGCGATGAAATCGCATGGAGGATTGGTTGGTGAAGGCTGTGGGACAGTGGTGTTTGGTTAGAGTAGAAATCCCTTAAGATAGATTACCCGGTTTATTTATGTTAAGATTTATATAACTATGCTTATTTGTTTTAGAATGCTTTAAGTTTGAAATCTTGTGATGGATATGGAGCTTAGGATTGCCTTTGGCATCCCGGGGTCTTATATCCTACATCACTAGGCACTGTTACCATACTGAGAACCTCCGATTCTCATACCATATTTCTGTTGTATTTTTCAGATGCAGGTCACAACCCACCTCAGTGAGTTGTTTAGGTGGTGACAGAAGCAAAGGATCTGGATGTATTTTGACTCTTCTTGGCTTATTTTTATATGTCTCTCACTTTTGTATTTTGTTTTGCCTAGAGGCTTGTATTTGAGAGAACAAAATTGTATAAGCTATTTTTACTGTCAAGTCTTTGTACGTCTGTATATATGGCTAGCTGGCTTAAACTCCGTGAGCTGTGGCTAGATTAATATGATATTACACTATTATATTTTGATACACCTTATCTATATCTTGTGCTTTAAGTTAGAAGCTTCGTTAATACGTTTGCGCTTTTAAAATCTGGTTTTTGAGCAATATCCTTCATCTGGCTTCTTGATCATATTATTCTTTCTCTATATTATATGTATGAACTTTAGAACTATTGTAATCTCTGATTAACCTGTGCTTTACGACGCGAGGTAAAGCTTAGGCTAATTAGGGTGTTATAGGTTCCTCAAATTGTTCTAACACAAAGTAACATCCCTCATCTTCCATCGGAGTTTCCAATCTCTCCTTCATGCTATGCTCTTCATTTGATTCTCCACATGTGGCCATGGGAGTTCCTTGAGTTCTCAAACATAGGGAGGCTAATCGGTTTACCACCTCTATCAAGGTGGCCGTGGATTCTAGTGCCTCCCTTTGCATTTCCCTTTGTCCTTAAAGTAGTAAAGTGAGAGGATCATCCATTTGGGTTTGGGGTGGATAGGAGGGTTCATTATTTTGGAGGAAGGGTTCATGATAGGAAGGTGGTTCTTCTTGGTAAAAATATGAAGGTGGTGTGTGTGAAATTTATGGTTCTTGGGAGTATTGATGTTGAAATTGTGGTGGCTCTATGGATTTTCTTACATAATGGTCACAAGGATAAAGTGAGGATGATTGATCATATAATGGATAAGGGTCATTGGAAGGTGATTGGTAAAAAGGGGCTTATGAGTATGGTTGATGGCTATGTTGAGGATAAGGCTCATAGGCATGTAGTGGTGGTTGTTGACAAGTACAATAAAGACTACCACATCCATTAAGGAGTGGAATTATACCTATAAGGGACCGGAAGAGGTTGTTGCCATGAAGATTGAGCATATGCTTGAGGCTCCTCCCACCTTTGATTGTTCTATCCTTGATGCACATTCTCATTGAAATTCTCATTTTCTACAACATAGTTTGAACCAAACTCAGCCAAAAGAGTGAGAATTCATGATAGCAAGGGCAAATAAAAACAAAATCAAATAAGAAACAAAAAAACCAAATCCTAAAACTAGTAAAAAGAAACAAAAAAGCAAAAGGCAAACATATTCACAATATTCACATATATACAATAACCAATAACAAGCGCACATTTGCAATTCCCCAGCAACGGCGCCATTTTGATGAGTGATTTTTTTTATGGTAAAGAATTTCACAAATGAAATCTCGTTGTGAGTATAGTTTCTAAACCAACAAAGAATCCTCTCATACAAAAAATTGTTTGTCACAAGTACAAACCCCAATAAAAATAACCAAAGTATTCAAACCTCGGGTCGTCTCTCAAAGGAATTGCAGGGAAGTCTTCTTGCTATTGGTTATGGGACATGTATATTTTGGGGTTTTGAATAAGGAACAAGAAAAATAAATTGCAAGAATAAAACTAATAGCTAAGAAAGCTCTTGGCATGGAATGAGAACTAGAAGTCCTATCCTTATTATCTTTCTCAATTGTGACATCAATTGTCCATTGCTCCCACTTAGTCAACCTCTAGCTATAAAGGTAAGTCAAGTGGATAAATCAACTTGAATCCTCAAGTCCTTGTCAACTCCTAAGGAAATACTAGAGTTAGTGGAATTCAAATCAACTAGCAACTTACAATTATCAATCAACGAAAGAGTTTGATGACTCAAGAGTCTCCAGTTACTCTACCAAAGCCAAGAGGAGAAAAATCTACACTAACATCCTTCCAAGCATTTTATCAAACACTTGGAAGGCATAAAAGCAAAGCAAGATAGAATTGCAAGAAAAGGAAATCTACAACTACTAATTGCAAGGAAATTAACAACAACAATTCAAATCAACAATAAAGGAACATAGAACATGAATTTCATTAAAGAGAAATAGAAGAAATAAGAGTGCATCAACATAAAAGTAAAGAATTTCAAGAATTAAAGTACAAAACTAGGAGAGCAAGAGTAGAAGAACAAGAAATTGAAAAGGAAAAGTAAATCAAAGCATGAATTAAACTTAGATCTAAGAAATCCTAATCTACCTCTAACCTAATTCTAGAGAGAAGAGAGAGCTTCTCTCTCTAGAAACTAACTAAAGCATTCCCTCCAAAATTCGATTATGACTTCCCCCCTTTGACTCCTCTTGATTTTTGCATATAATAGGCTTAGAAATGAGTTGGAATTGGGCTTGGGAAGCCCAGAATTCGCCCCCAGCAGTTTCACTTTAATGAAGTCACGTGCGACCATCGACGCATACGCGTGGGTTACGCATACGCGTTGCTTGGTATTTTTGCTTTCCAATACGCGTCATGTACGCGTACGCGTCGCCATGCGACTTCACATTCCACGCATGCGCGTCGATGAATGCATTCCAAATCCTTGATTTCCCATGATTTCTCCACTTTGCATGCTTTTTTCTTCATTCCTTTGATTCATTCCTAGCCTTTTCAACCTGAAATCACTAACACACACATCAAGGCATCTAGTGGAATTAAAGGTGAATTAAAATTAACCAATTAAAGGCCTAAAAAGCATGTTTTCACACTTAAGCACAAATTAGGGAGAATATACAAAACCATGCTATTTTAGGGAATAAGTGTGAGAAAAGGGTGATAAAATCCCCTAAATTCAGCATAGAATGAACCACGAAATAGTGGTGCATCACCGCTCACGTCCAAAGTGTCCTCCATAGTCAGAGCCATGGCAATGCCATAGAATTCTCTGTGTCTTTTCTTCAGAAACACAGTGTCGGATTATTCCATCCGAGCATCTCTTAAAGAGATATGGCTCATCCCGTAGGTAATATTTTGCATCATGCATGAGTTTCCGGGCTTGCTGCCTAGTAAACTCCTTGGGAATGAACCGTATAGCCTTGTAGTTTGCAATGTCTGCAAACCAAGGTACTGTCTGTATGGCATAGAGTTGCTTATATGGAAAGGATTCGGATATGTCAGTGGAGGGAGAAGAAGTCCCTGTTACTGGCTCAATCCGGGATAAGTGATCAGCTACCTGATTTTCTGTCCCTTTTCTGTCTCTAATTTCTATATTAAACTCTTGCAGGAGTAATACCCATCTTATAAGTCTGGGTTTAGACTCCTGCTTAGTGAGTAAATACTTTAGAGCAGCATGGTCAGTATAAATAATGACCTTAGATCCTACTAGGTAGGATCTGAACTTATCAATGGAATAAACCACTGCAAGTAGCTCCTTTTTTATAGTAGTGTAGTTTTTCTGTGCATCATTTAATACACGACTAGCATAATAAATGACATGCAGATGCATGTCATGTCTCTGACCTAGGACTGCGCCAATTGCATGATCACTTGCATCATACATTATCTCAAATGGCAAGTCCCAGTTGGGTGCAGAGATGATAGGAACAGTGACAAGCTTGGCTTTCAGAGTTTCAAAAGCATGCAGGCATTCTTGGTCAAAGACGAATGGAACATCAGCGGCCAAGAGATTGCACAGGAGTTTGGTGATTTTAGAAAAATCTTTTATGAACCGCCTATAAAATCCTGCATGTCCTAGGAAACTTCGGATTGCCTTAACACTAGTAGGTGGAGGCAAGGGTTCTATCACTTCCTCCTGAGCTTGATCCACCTCTATGCCCTTATTTGAGATCCGATGCCCAAGAACAATGCCTTCGGTTACCATGAAGTGGCATTTCTCCCAGTTCAGAACTAAGTTTGTTTCTTGGCATCCTTTCAGGACCAGGGTCAGATGATCAAGACAGGAGTCAAATGAGTTTCCATATACAGAGAAGTCATGCATGAATACTTTAAGGAATTTCTCTACAATATCAGAGAAGAAGGATAGCATGAATCTCTGAAAGCTGGCAGGCGCATTGCACAGGTCAAATGGCATTCATCTACAGGTGAACATGCCAGATGGACATGTGAATGCTGTCTTCTCTTGATCCTGTGGATCTACTGCTATTTGATTGTACACGGAATATCCATCCAGGAAATAATAAAAAGTATGACCTGCCAGTCTTTCTAGCATTTGGTCAATGGAGGGTAAAGGAAAGTGATCTTTCCTGGTGGCGTCTTTGAGTCTTCGGTAACCAATGCACATACGCCACCCTGTACTGTCCTTTTTGGGATCAGCTCATTCTTTTCATTGTGAACCATGCACTGCCATTCCTTCTTTCTTAGGAACAACCTGGACAGGGCTCACCCATGGGCTGTCAGAAATAGGATAAATAATCCCATCCTAATAGAGCTTAGTGACTTCCTTCTGCACTACTTCCTTCATAGCTGGATTCAATCGCCTCTGTGGTTACACCACTGGTTTGGCATTATCCTCCAACAGGATTTTATGCTTGCATCGGGCTGGGCTAATGCCTTTAAGGTCACTTCTAGTCCATCCAAGGGCGGTCCTATGTGTTTTAAGAACTTGGATTAGTGCTTCTTCTTCCAGTGGCTCTAGTGTAGAGCTTATGATCACAGGATAGGTATCTCTCTCTCCCAGAAATTCATATTTCAAGGAGGAAGGTAATGGCTTAAGCTCAAGCTTAGGAGGCTTCTCCTTTTCCTTAGAGTTTTTCATAAGTTCCTCTGAATCAGGCTGAGTATCATCAAAGATATCATCTAGCCCTTCCTTGAAGCTTTCGTCCATGTTGACCTCTTCCACCAGGAATCAATGAGGTCAATGCTCATGCATTCCTTAGGAATGTTTGGATGCTGCATAGCTTGACAGCATTCAGTACGAACTTTTCCTCATTCATTCTTAGGGTTACTTCCCCTTTTTCAAAATCAATGAGGGTCCATCCTATAACTAGGAGAGGTCTTCCTAGGATAAGGGATGCACTCTTGTGCCCCTCCATGTCCAATACCACAAAGTTAGTGGGAAAGGCAAAGGGTCAATACTACTCCTGATGGTATCTTAATAGAACCATCAGCAAGTTGAAGGCACATGCGGGTTAGTTTGACTTCATCAGTCAAACTAAGCTTCTTTATTAGTCAAGCAGGTATTAATTTGATGCTTGCTCCTAGATCACATAGAGCTGTCCTTGTACAAGCATCACCTAGAGTGCATGGTATCATAAAGCTTCCAGGGTCTTTAAGCTTCTCTGGTAAGCTGTTCTGAATGATTGCACTGCATTCCTCAGTGAGGAGGACTGTTTGTGTCTCTCTCCAATCCTTCTTAGGACTTAGAATGTCCTTCATAAACTTTACATAAGAAGGTATCTGTTCAAGAGCATCTGCAAAATGGATCTTTATCTTTAATGTTTTGAGATACTCCACAAAGCGGGTAAACTGTTTATCCCTTTTCTCTTGACAGAGTTTCTGAGAAAATGGCATCTTAGCCTTACAATCATCAACCTTGGTTGATAAAGGCCGAATACCTTGTATGCTGGAATCAGGGTTACTAGCTTGCTTAGGAGGGTTGTTATCAATGAATGGCTGACCTCCCTTGCTTGGGCATTTAACGCCCATGCTGCTGCCCCTTGGGAGTTTGAATGCCCAGACTCTGCCCTTTCCTGGCATTCAACACCAGAAAGGATACCTCTCTGGGCATTTGAACGCCTAGTCTCTACCCTTTCCTGGTGTTCAACACCAAGAGGGATGTCTCTCTGGGCGTTTAAACTCCCAGAGTCTTGTGCAGAGACCTGGGTATCCTCAATGGGGTTTTCATTTTTATTGTACTGAGGTTGGGTGCTTAAGGTTTTCCCAATCCTTAGTTAGATAGCCTGGCATTCATCTGTTATCTGCTTAGATAACTGCTGCTTTGCTTGACTCAATTGGGCTTCTACATTTTAGTTAGAAGCCTGAGTTTCTCGCAGAGCCTCTTGAAGTTCCAACATTTGCTAGCCAAGGGCATGTAGTTGTTGAGTCAATGGGCCATTCTGCTCTGGAGGGTTAGATTTAGCAGCTACTGCCTTAACCTCTCATTTTATAGAGGCCTCAGAAAATGAGTATATATGCTGATTAGTGACAACTGTCTCAATAAGCTCTTGAGCCTCTCCTATAGTCTTTCTCATGTGTATGGAACCACCAGCAGAGTGGTCCAAAGACATTTTAGCCATGTCTGAAATCCTAAAGTAGAAGATGTCTAACTGTACCCATTCTGAAAACATTTCAATGGGACATCTTCTTAGCATCCTCTTATACCTCTCCCAGGCATCATAAAGAGATTCGTTGTCTCCTTGTTTGAAGCCTTGGATGTCCAGCCTCAGCTGGGTCATCTTTCTTGGGGGAAAGTAATGATTTAAAAACTTGTCCACTAACTGTTTCCAAGTTTTTAAACTAGCGTTAGGCTGGTCATCCAACCACCATTTTGCTTGAACCTTTCAAGCAAAAAGAAAGAGCAATAACCTGTAGACCTCTTGGTCTACTCCTTCACTGTGTACTGTGTCAGCAATCCTTAAAAAATCTGCAAAGAATTCTATAGGTTCTTCCCAAGAAATCCCAGAATACTGGCAGTTCTGCTGCACCAGAGTAATAAGTTGAGGGTTTAATTCAAAGCTACTAGCTCTGATTTGAGGTATGCTCATGCTTCTTCCATAGAAGTCAGCATTGGGACTTGTATAAGATCCCATAGTTCTTCTTAACTCTTCATTCCTACTTGGGTTCATGATGGAGAAAGGTAGAAGAAGAGGAAGAAGAAGTAGGGATAGAAGAAGAAATAGAAGTAGAATAGATGAATAAGAAATAAAATTCGAAAAAGAAGAAAGAGAGATTGAAGAGAAGTTTTCAAAAATTGAGAGATAGAAGAGTTAGTGAGGAAGCTTTGAAAAAGAAGAGAGAGAATATATGTAATTAATTATGAAAAGATTTGAAAATAAAATAGGATAGGAGATAAGATAAGAATTGAAATTAGAATTTGAAATTTGAAAATCAAATTTTAAATTTTGAAATTTAAATTTTGAAATTTTGAAAAATATTTAAATTTTGAAAATATTTAATTTTGAAAATTTAAATTTGAAATTTAAATTTTGGATTTTGAAATTGAATTTTGAAATTTGAAATTTAAATTTTTGAATTTTGAAAGTTGAAATTTTAAATTTGAAATAAGATAAGATAAGATTTTGAATAAGATATGATTTTTGATTTTGAAAAGATTTGATTTTTGAATTTTAAAATTAAGATAAGATAAGATAAAAATTTTAAAAATAAAATCTGAATTTTTTTTTTGTAAAATTTTGAAAATATAGTAAAAAGATAAGAAAAGATATTATTTTTTAGTTATGCTACACATACAAGTCTTTTTGGTTTACAAGTCTTACAAGTTTGGCAAAGTCTAACAAAAACTACATTCACCCACTGGAGCGTGCTAACACGCGCATCACTCACCATTATGGAAGACACTTCTTCTACACGTTCCTCCTTCTCCTCCTCCTCTTCCTTCTTTTTCTTTTCCTTCTTTTTTGCATTTCTCCTCCTTTTTCTTCGCCGTGTTTCATCTTCATCGTTGTTTTTTTATTACTGTTGTTGTTGCTGCATTTTTTTCCTCCTCCTCTTTCTATTGATTTTGCAACATTATGTATTTTTTTCTTCTTTATTTGATTTTTTCTCCCAAGGAGAATGATAAGAAAAAGAAATAAGAAGATGAAGAGGAGGAAGAGGAAGAGTTTTGAATTATACAGAACTTATCAGAATAAAATACACCCAAAAATTCTTAAAATACACCCAAATATCTTCGTGTTACACCCAAATTTGCTACAAATACAGAAAAATATTTTCTCTAATGCTGCATTTTTTTCTTCTTTTTTTCCTTATTTCTTTCTTTCTTTTAGTTAAATGAATGTAAGTTCATCCTCTTTACAGCATTATTTGTTTCTTCTTTTTCTTTGTTTGATTGTTTTGCTTTTATTCTTGTTAAGAGAGTAAAACAAGAAAAAAGAAAAAGATGAATAAGAAAAAAAGAAGCAAAAGATGGTGATGATGATAAAAAAAAGAAACAGTAGAAGATGAGAATGAGGAAGAGGAAGAATTTTGAATTATGCAGAACTTATCAGAATAAAAATACACCCAAAAATTCTTAAAATACACCCAAATATCTTCGTGCTACACCCAAATTTGCTGTAGAAAAATGTTTCCTCTAATGCTATATTTTTTCTTCTAAATTGAACAACACCTTAGCCACTAGATTGGATTCAAAACAATAATCAATTTTGTTCTGATTCAATTGACAATCTAAACCGGAATTATTTATTATCTTCAACAACGAGATAACTGATGATGAAGGAGAAAGAGAAAAAAGAAAAGAGAAGAAATTTGAATGAAAAAAGAAGGAGGAAGAGGTGGTGTTGATGACGACGATAACGAAAGAGAAAAATTAAGAAGAAGAAGAAGAAGAAGAAGAAGAAGAAGAAGAGGCACGGAGAAAGAAGAAGAAGAAGAGGCACGGAGAAAAATGTGAAAGCGTGTGAATATAAATGGCTTGTATGACTTGTATGGGAAAATGCTTGTATGTGGAGAATAACTCTTATTTTTTTATTTTTGAATTTAATGATGAAAGAGAAAAAGACACAAAAGACACAAAACTTAAAATTTTTAGATCTAGCACCCTTGATTTTCGAAAATATTTTGAGGGAAACACAAAGGGACACCAAATTTAAAAATTTTAAGATCAAAACACAAACAAGACTCAATAACACTTTGAAGACTCACAAGAACACAAAGAAGAAAATTTACAGACTCAAAGAACACAAGAACACAAAAAGAACACCAAACTTAAAATTTTTAGAAAATTAAACAAAGATTTTCAGAAAATCACAAGTAAATAAACAAGAAAACACCAAAATTAAAAATTTGACAGAAGAATTAAACAAAGAAAAATTATTTTTTGAAAATGTGTTGAAAGAAAGACTCAAAGAACAACAATTACCAAGAACATAAGCACAACGCTCTAACCAATTGAACAGAAAAAATAAAAAAATATTTTTAAAAAACCTTTTTAAAGTTTTAGAAAAAATAGAGAAGAAAAAATAAAAATAAAAGACTCAACAAGAACACAAGACTCAAACAAAGAAAAAGATTAAACAATGAAAATAAAAATATTTTTAAAAAACCTTTTATGATTTTTGAAAATTTGAAGAAGAGTAAAATAAAAATAAAAACTCAAAGACTCAAATCAAGAACACAAATTGAACAAAGAAAAGAAAAATATTTTTGAAAAAGATTTTTAATTTTTTCAAAAAATAGGAAGAAGAAAATAAAAGTAGAAAAGCTAAAAAAATAAAAAATTACCTGATCTAGGGAGCAAGACAATCCATCAGTTTGTCCAAACTCAACAATCCCCGGCAACAGCGCAAAAAACTTGGTGCGTGTATGCAAACCCCAAACTTCTGTACAGCAGTACCAGCAAGTGCACTGGGTCGTCCAAGTAATACCTGAGCGAGTCAGGGTCAATCCCACGAGGATTGGGGCTTGAAGCAAGCTATGGTTATCTTGCAGGTCTTAGTCATGCAGATCAGAAAGTTGTTGATTTGATATTATAAGAGTAATGTATGTTAAACCTTGAAAGTAATAAAGCAAAGGGGTAGAATATACTGATAGGAATAGAGTTGAGAGTTGGAGTTGCTTTGTCTTTCTGAATTAACACTGGTACCACTGCTCTCTTTGCTTGTGAGTGATTTTTTCAATGGCAGGCTGTGTGTGATTGACACTTGGTTGAGCAGCTGCCAATACTCCTCTGGATCTGAATCCCAGGTTTAGTGTGGATCCATCTCTACTTGAGAATGAAGCGCGTAGAGTCCATTCTCCTTCATGATCCAACTCAAAATGCCACATACAAGGTAGGATCTTCCATATCAGAGAATGCTGTATCTTTAAGTTCTAGCCTCTACCACAGAAACCCTAATCTCCCCGGAAATCGGCTGAACTGATGTCTTGAGAAGCCACTAATGAAGTCGTGGATTAGCCGTCTGAAAGATGTAAATTCAAGCTATTAGTCGTCCTTGTCCAATAAAAGACGCATTCTGACCCAAGTAGATGCAGGTGTTTGTCAAATACGTTCGTCTTAATGTGATGAATAGAGCTAATTTGTTAGATCATCCTATTCACCACGATGAAGATCGGATATACATCTTAGAATTAATCAAACACGGATCGAAGAGAAATAGTATTACTTTAATTAATTCAGAGGACTCAGCAGGGCTCCTCCCCTCAACCTAGGAGGTTTAGAAACTCATACTGATGTGAAAGCAATGGTAATAACGTGTATGGTGTATGATCTATTCGAATGATTATGTAAAATACACTTTAAACACTAAACAAGTGACTAGTAAGGGTAAAACAGTCTATCTAGTGCTAAATTCTACTTCTGGGGCCCACTTTGTGAGTGTTTGGGCTAAGCTTTGATGAAATCCATGTGCTTAGGCTTCCTTGGGCATTGAACTCCAGTCCTAGCACCTTTTTAGGCATAAGACTCCAGCTTGGAATCCCTTTCTGGCGTGGATGCCAGAACTAGTCAGATGGCTGGCATTGAACACCAGTTTTGGGCATTCTAATCCGAAACCAGAAAATCTCTTCCGAATGCAGGCAGGTCATATCTGGACAACATCTATAGTGCTTTTTCTGTCTCTGAATCAGACTTCTGCTCCAGATCCTCAATTTCAGCCAGAAATTACCTGAAATTGTCCAAAAACACAAGAACTCATAGTAGAATCCAAAAATGTGAATTTAACACTAAAACCTATAAAAACTTAATAAAACTAAAAAAAAACTACTAAAAACTATATGAATGTGATGCCAAAAACTATATAAAATATCCGCTCAGCATCCATCAATCCTCATGGGATCGACCCTCACTCACCTGAGGTTTTACTTGGTATGTGATAAACCCATATTTCATGAGTTCTTTTGTGCTTAATTAGAGTGATTTATTCAACTCTTCACCTACTTATTCACATTAATTGCATAGTTTTACTTTCCCTTCCTTATTATGTCATATAATAAAAAACATGTTTTCTAAGCTTTAAAAATTAATCATTTTAATTACCTTTATTTCCATTCGATGCCGTGATTAGTGTGTTGAGTAGTTTCAGATTTTCTAAAGGCAGAATGACTTCAAAGGATAGAAAAAGGAAACATACTAGAATGGAAGGAGGAAGCAACGCGATCGCATGGATGATGCGATCGCGTGCCAAGCACGAATCAGCAGCGACGCGGCCGCATGCCTGACGTGACCGCGTGGCAAGAAAAAGCTCCGAATGATGCGACCGCGTGACCCACGCAGACGCGTGACAGAGGCCACGCACCAGAAATTACAGAATACGCCCCCAGCGAATTCTGAAGCCCTTTTTGGCCCAGATCCAAGTACAGACAGCATAGACCAGAGGTTATAAAGTGTGGGAATGCTTCCATTCAAAGGGAGCTCGCATATTTTCACCTTTCAATGATTTAGATTTAGTTGAGAGGGAGATCTTCTCTCTCTCTCTTTTAGGATTTAGGATTTCTTCTTGTTTTAAGAGTAACTCTGGATCCAGGTTTAATGTTCTCTTAGTATTACTTCTATTTATTTATTCCAACATTTGAATTGATTATTATTATAAATTGATCTAAGAATTATTCCATGTTACAGATTTCTAATTGAATTAATGATAATTTAAGGTATTTTCAGTTTATGATTGTTCTCTTGATTTAAGTTGCCATTGCTTCCCATCTAAGGACACTTTTATTATTTCAGCAATTTACTTTTTCCCCTTTTGGTTTTGGTTAAGAATTCAGTAACTCAACTGTTATTAAACTCAACATAATTGATAATCGTTATCTTGCTAATTAAGTTGAACTTAAATAATCCCAACCTTTTCTTAGGAAATAATTAGGATTCAAAGGTCAATTTAATTAGTTCCTTGACTTTCCTTTGCTCCGGTAAAGGTTGACCATTAGTCCCTTGACTTTCCTTTGCTCCGGTAAAGGTTGACCAAGTGGAATTAAGATACAACTTTCATTATTGTTGAGAAGGGTAACTAAGTTGGACTTCTAATTTCCCTTATCCTGCCAAAAGTTGTTTTACAGTTATTATTTATTTTTACTTGCCATTTAATTCACTCGTCATTTAAATTACTTGCTTCTCACCTTCTAAACCCCGATTACAACCTTTATAGCCAATAATAAGAACACACTTCCTCGCAGTTCCTTGAGAAGACGACCTGAGGTTTGAATACTCGGTTAACAATTTTTAAAGGGGTTTGTTACTTGTGACAACCAACACGTTTGTAAGAAAGGTTGATTGCTTGGTTTAGTAACTATACTCACAACGAGAGTTTTTATAACCTCTAAACCATCAATCTTCAGCCAGCAACCCCAACCACAACCTCCCACCCCTATCCTCTCCCTCCAACCACCACCCACCACCTAAACCCTTTCTCCGACACCAACCCCCTCCGCTGCCACCACCGCGTCGCCGTGCACCACCACCGCGCCTGACGCCGCCGCAGCCACCTTCTTCCCTGTTCCACCCCATCCGCTTACCAGGTTTCGCAACACGCAACCATTTTTTATCTGTTCGTCACTTTTCTGTATTATTTTTTATTCCGTTTATATTCATAATTAGGATAGTTAGACTTGCATGTTGTAGTGGATTTTTAGGTTGTTAGGTAGCTTAGGCTGTGGTTAGTGGATCTAGGTTTGTTTACTTGCACTGTTCTTACTTCTGTTTTACCCTATGTGCAAATCTGTTGCTGCTATAATCATGATTCATATGCTGCTTTCATGTATGTTGTTGCTGTTTAAATTGAATTTTTATGTTTATTTTATATCTATGTACATGCGGCTTGAATTTTTTTAATTCATATGAACTGATTAAATTGCTGTTTATTTTTCGGGACAATCCAATTTTAGCCGGAATGCTGTCCAAATTTTTTTTTTAAATTATTCATGTTTTGGTTTGGCATTTCTGAAATCTATTTTACTTTGCTTTACCCAAACCTTTACATGCATGCTATGGCAGACTTTCTCATCCTTTTTTTTCCTGGTTCATAAACTGCTTGTTCAATTATGAGTACTTCTATTCTTACCTGTGAATCCTTGTTACATGGAATTTTTCTATGCCACTCACCTTCCTAACTCACTGATTTTAAATTACTAATTTCTTTTTCAAATCCTAACCATACCAACCCTTTTGGTCTCTTTTCTGATTATTTTCACTTTCCTCTAACTTTCTAACCATGGCATATTGCTTATTTTTTTTTCCATTTAACATAAATTCAATCACATTTCAATTACTCATTTTCCTTATTCTATTTCTCCCCTACCGCTTTGAGTTTCCTTTGTTTAATTGCCTATTTGCTTTCCTATTTTTTTTATCCATTCCTGATTTTCTGTTTTTCAGGATGTCTGCCTCACACAGGAAAGGTAAAGGCAAGGCCACTGGCAAGCGCAAGAGAGGAGATTCCTCACAGTCCATCATTTCTCTAATGCACGATACCTCATGGCGGGAGAAGAACTTCACACCGCAAGAGAAAGCTAACCAGCTGCTTCCTGCAAATGATCCTATAAAATTTGCAAACCGGTACTGTGAACTGAAGTACCCAGCTTTTGCAAACTCCAGAAATCTATACCTGGAACGTACCTTGAAGATTCCAGAAGCCCTCCAGCAGTACACTACTGAGCAAATCAAGCAAAGGGGCTGGTACTTTCTGGAGAGACCACTGACAGAGGTCAATGCATCTTGGGTCCGGGAATTCTATTGCAACTACTACCTTACTACCCTAGATGCAGTGAACCTGAGGGGAAAGCAAATTCTGGTCACAGAGGAAGCCATAGAGACCATTCTCCAGCTCTTAGCCAAGTCCGATCAGCCAGATGATTTTGCACAGGCTGAGGAGGACATGGGCCAGATGCAGTTTGACTGGGATGTCGTAAAGGCACGGATAGCTCTCGACCCTGCTGTTCCTTGGGAGATGGGTCAGAACACCACTATGCCTAGAGGGATCAAGAGAGTGTACTTACACCCGCCTCTGAGCCGATCTATCATCTCGTGCATCGTCTATTCCGCCAGCTTGATCAGATGGAGCGCCGTAACAGGCGCCGGTATGAGAGATTAGAGCGCCGCAGCAGGCGACGCTATTCCCATCTGAAGCTGATAATCAGACAGGGCGCCGACATCCCCTCCGAGCCCGACACCCCTTTAGAGCCATCAGAGGATGAGCACGAGGAGGAGGATGAGCACGAAGAGGAGCCTCATTCCCAGGCAGAGACTCATCAACAGGCTGCCCTGCATCAGGAGGTTATGCCCCAGATAGAGGCTGCAGATCCGGAGATCCCGCTCCAGTCCGTCCCACCTCCACAGCAGCCAGACCCTCAGCCCACCACCACCACGGAGACCCCAGCTACCATCCCTACCATTGATGACACTCCTTCACACCAGGCTTGATTGAGCATCGAGGACGATGCTTCATTTTAAGTGTGGGGAGGTCGCCATCTCTGGCGTTTATTTTGGTGAACCACTACATACTTTTTCTTTTATTTTGGATATTTTTCTGTATTTTTCTCTTTTTCTTTTATTGTTATTTTCTGAGTACTTATACATTGCTCCTTGTGTATTTTACTCTATGTGCCGCATTTTGCATCTTTAGTTCATACTTTAGCCATTTAGTTTATTTTAGTTATTTAGTTTAGTTTGCAATTCTGATTTATTAGTGGATTAATTAGTATAGTTTACCCTTTTTAGCATAAGATAGTATAGTTTAAATAGAAAAATATAAAAAGGAAGTAAACTAGAAACTTTAACAGAATCAAAACAACCCACACCTTGTATATATAGCATTACATGTTAGTTGACAACATTTCATCAAGGAGGAACATTAAAATTTTAAAAGCTACCCTAAATAATTTTTTCAAGAGAATAATGGGAATTTTTAACTAAACCTGCATACAATATATGAATGATATATGATGCTTGAGTTAGAGAACACACAGCCTGTGAGTCTTGAGCTTAAATTGTATGGTTGCATTCAAACCATAATTTCATTTCTGTGTGTCACATTTCTTTTTATTCTGATGTTCTTTACTTTGCTTTAATCTATATGTCTAATTATAGAATATAGAATAGATACATACCAAGAGAATGATTGAGGCCATCATTTGATTTTAGCTCACTCACCCCAAATCAGCCTACCTTTTACATTACCCTTGTTAGCCCCCTTGAGCCTTTCAAAACCCCTTTATTCTATTTAGCCAAATTACTAGCCTTAAGCAGAAAAATAAAATAAAATCCCAAGTGAATCCTTGGTTAGCTTAAGATAGAAAATTATAAATAGAGTTAAATGTGGAAAACCTTTTGGGAACATGGATGATAGAAACAAAAGGTAGAGAAGTTAAAAGGAATAAAATAAAATTTGGAAAGCATGCTCATGAGAAAATCTAAATGATTCAATTATCATGTGCATTAAAAAAAAGTTAATTTTTTCATCATTTAAATAAAAGGGGATACAAAAGAAATTCCCCAATGCAAAATAAAAACAATGCACATGGGATAAAAAAATGATAAAAAGTGAAACATGAGCATGTAACAATAAGTGAAAAATTATGGAAAAATGGGTAAAGAAGTTTTATCTTGCTAAATATGTATGTTAGGTGAGATCTTAGTCTAATTAAGGATTCACTTATTAGCTCACTTGACCCTATACATAAATTCTTACCTTTACCTTGACCACATTACAACCTTAACTATGACCTCAGGACTTTTTGGTATGACTATATTCTATAATTGTTGATTGGTTAGATGAAAAACAAAGCTATTAGCTACATGTAAACTTTATATATGAGTGGATGAATTAGAATTGCATGACTCATTAGGTAGATGCATTTAGCATAGGTTGCATTTCATAACATTCCATCACTTTAACCTTAATTATTTACCTTGGATTTAGCATGAGGACATGCTAGTGTTTAAGTGTGGGGAGGTTGATAAACCCATATTTCATGAGTTCTTTTGTGCTTAATTAGAGTGATTTATTCAACTCTTCACCTACTTATTCACATTAATTGCATAGTTTTACTTTCCCTTCCTTATTATGTCATATAATAAAAAACATGTTTTCTAAGCTTTAAAAATTAATCATTTTAATTACCTTTATTTCCATTCGATGCCGTGATTAGTGTGTTGAATAGTTTCAGATTTTCTAAAGGCAGAATGACTTAAAAGGACAGAAAAAGGAAACATACTAGAATGGAAGGAAGAAGCAAAACGGAGCTTTAAAGAAACTGGTATCCACGCGATCGCATGGATGACGCGATCGCGTGCCAAGCACGAATCAGCAGCGACGCGGCCGCATGCCTGACGCGACCGCGTGCCTCAAGCAGAATATACATGACGCGGTCGCATGACTGACGCGACCGCGTGGCAAGGAAAAGCTCCGAATGACGCGACCGCGTGACCCACGCAGACGCGTTACAGAGGCCACGCACCAAAAATTACAGAATACGCCCCCAGCGAATTCTGAAGCCCTTTTTGGCCCAGATCCAAGTACAGACAGCATAGACCAGAGGTTATAAAGTGTGGGAATGCTTCCATTCAAAGGGAGCTCGCATATTTTCACCTTTCAATGATTTAGATTTAGTTGAGAGGGAGATCTTCTCTCTCTCTCTTTTAGGATTTAGGATTTCTTCTTGTTTTAAGAGTAACTCTGGATCCAGGTTTAATGTTCTCTTAGTATTACTTCTATTTATTTATTCCAACATTTGAATTGATTACTATAATTTATGAATTATTCCATGTTATAGATTTCTAATTGAATTAATGATAATTTGAGGTATTTTCAGTTTATGATTGTTCTCTTGATTTAAGTTGCCATTGCTTCCCATCTAAGGACACTTTTATTATTTCAGCAATTTACGTTTTCCCCTTTTGGTTTTGGTTAAGAATTCAGTAACTCAACAGTTATTAAACTCAACATAATTGATAATCGTTATCTTGCTAATTAAGTTGAACTTAAATAATCCCAACCTTTTCTTAGGAAATAATTAGGATTCAAAGGTCAATTTAATTAGTCCCTTGACTTTCCTTTGCTCGGTAAAGGTTGACCAAGTGGAATTAAGATACAACTTTCATTATTGTTGAGAAGGGTAACTAAGTTGGACTTCTAATTTTCCTTATCTTGCCAAAAGTTGTTTTACAGTTATTATTTATTTTTACTTGCCATTTAATTCACTCGTCATTTAAATTACTTGCTTCTCACCTTCTAAACCCCGATTACAACCTTTATAGCCAATAATAAGACTCACTTCCTCGCAGTTCCTTGAGAAGACGACCCGAGGTTTGAATACTCGGTTAACAATTTTTAAAGGGGTTTGTTACTTGTGACAACCAACACGTTTGTAAGAAAGGTTGATTGCTTGGTTTAGTAACTATACTCACAACGAGAGTTTTTATAACCTCTAAACCATCAATCTTCTGCTCTTTCAGTATGACCCGATGCACTTGCCTGTTAGGTTGTGGACTTTGAATTCTGCACCAAGTCTCCAGTCCAAAATTATGGTTAATTGAGGCCATGTGGTGAGGGTCATGTAAATTAGAAGCAACAATATTTGCTGAATTGAAAAATAGGGTTTGTTAGATTTTTTACTCAACTTCTTAAGGGCATAACTCCCAACTTAGTATAGCAATGGATTTGAAATCATTTTGGTATAAAATAAGGGTTTGTCTAGATGAATCTCACCAATTTTGGTGACTAGATCTATTAAATTGGATTTTTAAAAAAATTTCTTAAAAGAATGTGTTAGCAGCTATCCTGTTTCTAGGGAAGCTATGATTTTTCCTTCAATTATGAAGTCATAGTGGTTATAAAATTATGGTCCTTAGATTATTAAAAATCTTGGTCCGAGATGGTCACAGGAATATAAAGTTTGCATAATTTTGAGGTCGTTTAATATTTTTGGAATAATAAATAAACTGAATCGCCAAAGCTATTTTGGCAAGAACTTGGTACGGAACTTAGAAGAGTCAACCAATAAAGCACTTAAGGGTAAAATAGTCATCATAAGCATAAATTATATGGGAAAAAAAGTAATTTAGTAATCCTAGGGGTAAAAACGTCAATATAAAACCTAAGGAGAGTAACTAAAGAAAAAGTTAGAAAAGAAGGTAAAATGAAAAATTCATAAAGTATTAAGGATAAAATGGTAATTTATGACAAAGGCTTATGAGACTTAGAGATAATACCGGGTGCAAGATTTGGTTAAAATACTAAGGGTAGAGAAATCCTTTAGAGAGAGAATTTATTAAGATGTACCACGGAGATAAACCGCAATTCCCAAGGTGCTAGAAATTACCTTGTAGAGCAGACTTCCATCTTGCCTAGCTAGAGACTATATGATGGTAAGGACACCTATCGGAATATACATTGTGCTTCCAGCTGTTAGAATACTATAGAGTCAACCTCTGTTACGATTTCCAGTTGCCAAAATGCATGTAGCTTTGTCCATTAGACACGAATACAGAACGTACGTGGTTAGGAAACCATATCAAGGACTAGTTTCCAAGTAACATCGGGTTATGGGATGTAAACCGACATGTGAACTCATGGCCTGCATAGGACTAGGCATGCATCATAATTGGTTGCTATATTTCTATGTATTTGTGATTGCTTACTTGTACCTGTAATTATTATTCTGTTATATACTTGTTCTTGTACTTGTTCGTAAGACTACCTATGTAACTATGCGAATTCTTAGACTTAGGTTGTGGATCTTGTAGGTTCTCACCCCCTTGTTTTCCACGTTTGCAGATAGGGACAGGTGTGATATTCTTTGAGTACCCGGTGTTTGGACAAGATGGGGACCCCACAACGGGAGGGATGCAGCAGCAATATCATTGGCATGTCAAAGTGACTCCTTCTACCTTAGTAGTAGTATTAGTCGTAGTAGTCTTTGCCCTCGCTTTGTATAGACTTTTTAGAGGGCTAGCAGCTTATCTATATAAGTTAGATGGGTCCCAGAGTAGGGTGGTTCTTATGGAGCCGGAGCCTATTAATGTAAGTAATAGAGATTGTAAATACCTATATAAATAAGCCGTCTATGTATGCTTTAAGGTGTACTAAACTAAGTCTGCGAGCAAGTAGATGATATTATTATGCTTGTGTATATTTATATGCTACATGTTTTGATTGATTAACTTTTATCTTATCTGGCTAACATACGATTTCAATAAGCGATACAAGATCATATTTATACATTTATTTTGTCTATTATAAAGTCTCGGAGATAAGTTGTATAGTAGCGCCTGACGACTAGCATTGGTCATGACGTGCTAGAAGTCGGGTCGTTACACATCTTGTAAAATTCGGTAAATTAATAAATAAATAACTAATAAAATAATTATGAGCCAAAGAAATTAGGAAATTAAATGCAATACACACGGAAGAGAAGAAGCAAACATAGAACCCTAACTCTCATCTCAAATCAAACTTCAATCCAGAGCTCCGATCACTGCACCATTTGCAGCCACGCGACTGTCTTGCCGAGCTCTTCAAATCCATCTAAAAAAAGTGGTAAAAAACTCAGAATTTCTCAACCAGTCCTTACCTCTCTTCAATTTTTGCATTTTGGTTCATAGGTATTGAGAATTGTGTTATTTTGATGGTTTAGGGGTACTTTAGTGCGAGATATAGCTGGGTTTCATCCAATTGTTCAGTGGGTAAAGATGTGAAACTTATATCCCCTTTGAATTCTTTGATTTTATGAGGTTTAGGTATTAAAATTATTTTATGTATGAAATTGTATGGAATTATATAGAAATCGTGTGATTTGAAGTCAAATTGGCGAAGTGGTGTGCTTGGAACTAAACTCTGGTGGTTGGAAACTTGTCAAGTGGGCTTTGGAGGCTTGGAAGTATAATGAGTATAATGATGTGAATTGAGGAATTTAGGTGCTTGGATGACCGATAAGTATGGGACTAGCATTTGGTGATATATGAGAATGCTTGGTATTGATTTGGTTGTGGTTTGGTTGGCTTTTCCGTTTTGGATTGAGAATTTTTGAAAACTAGAGGATTTGAACTTTTGGTAAAAACTGAACTTTTGACTAACTTTGGAGGGCCATAACTTGGCTTCCACACCCCCAATCCTTATAAAACATGTCTTGAATAAAACTTAGGTTCGATAAATTTATAACGTTCAAAGAACAGACTGAAAATGAGTTTAACAAAAAAGTTACGTGTGTTTGAAGTTTGACATAAAAATTTGATTTTTCTGAACTTAACAGCTTTTTGACCAAACTGCTATACTTGTGTACGCGACAGTGTCACACGACACGAGTTCTGGGCTCTGTCCACACACTCGCGTATGCGGAACATGGTGCGTACGCGATAATGTCATTTATACACTCATGCAAAAACATGCATGCATATGCCGAACCCTTCCTTTGTCCAAAATTCTCGCATACGCAGATAGTGCATGCATACGCGACATTGTCTTTTTGTTGAAAATTGCAATTTTTGAGTTTTCAACTATTCCTCTAGCTTTTCAAACCTCTTTAACCCCTAATTAAGGTCTCATAGCTAGTGTCAGGCTTAGAAAAGAGAGTAAAACTAGTGAGGGAGTTAGGTTGATAATTTAGGGAGATTTTTTAAGAGAGAAATTGAATTAACGATGCATAGATAATGTTCTATTAGATGCGAATAAGGATGATGATGTTGATGAACTGTGATAATGATATTGATGATATGAAAGATCCATATGCATTTAAAATTATCTGAGACACGAGTTTTCCTGGGTAGCTGCAATAGCTTGCCACCACTTGCCCCAGGTTGAGACTCGATACTCTATTAACCCTCCATCACAAGATGTGACCGGACACTTTAGCTCCCAAGATTCCTCCAATGAGATGATAAATGATTGATGATGATATATATATATATATATATATATACTCTTAGGATGTGCGCACGCAAGGACTATCCAGGGTTTGCTACCGGACATGTCAGATCTGGCTGGATAACCGACAGATTAGACTCTCATCGGTCATAGGACAGACATGCATCATATGCACTTGCGTGTATTGTTTGAATATGCATTTGTTTTGGTTTACTTATTTTCTTATTTGTAATCACTACAAGAAAAATTCACATTCAGCCACACTTTTTTAAGCTACATTTTAAAAGCGTAGCCTATTCTATGAATAGGCTACTGGTGCACGAATTGTAAATCACACTTTTCACAACTTGTACCACTAACAAACAAGTGCACTGGGTCGTCCAAGTAATACCTTACGTGAGTAAGGGTCGATCCCACGGAGATTGTCGGCTTGAAGCAAGCTATGGTTATTTTGTAATTCTTAGTCAGGAAATTAATAAAAATGGTTGGGTTTATGAAAAGTAATTAACATAAAATAAATAATACTTGTTATGCAGTAATGGAGAATAGATTGAGGTTTTGGAGATGCTCTGTCTTCTGAATATCAGCTTTCCTACTGTCTTCTTCTTCACGCACGCCGGTCTCCTCCCATGGCAAGCTGTATGTTGGTGGATCATCGTTGTCAATGGTTACCATCTATCCTCTCAGTGAAAATGGTCCAAATGTGCTGTCACCGTACGGCTAATCATCTGTCAGTTCTCACTCATGTTGAAATAGAATCCGTTGATTCTTTTGCGTCTGTCACTACGCCCAACACTCGCGAGTTTGAAGCTCGTCACAGTCATCCCTTCCCAGATCCTACTCAGAATACCACAGTCAAGGTTTAGACTTTCCGGATCTCAGGAATGACCGCCAATAATTCTAGCCTATACCACAAAGACTTTGATCATGAACTAGGAGGCTAAGAGATACACACTCAAGTTAGTGCAGATAGAATGGAGGTGGTTGTCAGGCACGCGTTCATAGGTGAGTATGATGATGAGTTTCACGGATCATCACATTCATCAGGGTGAAGTGCGAGTGAATATCTTAGAATAGAAACAAGCGTGATTGAATGAAAAACAGTAGTAATTGCATTAATTCATCGAAACACAGCAGAGTTCCTCACCCCCAATCATGGGGTTTAGAGACTCATGCCGTCAAAAATATAATGTGAAGTGTAAAAATGTCATGAGGTACATAGTAAGTCTCTAAAAGTTGTTTTTATACTAAACTAGTAGCTAGGGTTACAGAAAATAAGTAACTAAGTGCAGATAGTGCAGAAATCCACTTCCGGGGCCCACTTGGTGTGTGCTTGGGCTGAGCATTGAACTTTACACGTGTAGATGTTTCTCTTGGAGTTAAACACCAGGTTGCAACCTGTTTGTGGCGTTTAACTCTGGTTTGTAACCTGTTTCTGGCGTTTAACTTCAGAATAGGGCAGAAAGTTGGCGTTTGAACGCTAGTTTGCGTCCTCAAAACTCGGGCAAAGTATGAACTATTATATATTGCTAGAAAGCCCTGGATGTCTACTTTCCAACGGAATTGAGAGCACACAAATTGGCTTTCTGTA
Organism: Arachis ipaensis; assembly: GCF_000816755.2. Lineage (NCBI taxonomy): Eukaryota > Viridiplantae > Streptophyta > Magnoliopsida > Fabales > Fabaceae > Arachis > Arachis ipaensis. Next base: position 85,418,494 of record NC_029792.2, on the reverse strand, counting down.
GCTCCAGAAAATCCATTTCGAGTGCAGAGAGGTCAAAATCCAACAGCATCTACAGTCCTTTTTCAGCCTCTGAATCAGATTTTTGCTCAGGTCCCTCAATTTCAGCCAGAAAATACCTGAAATCATAGAAAAACACAAAAACTCATAGTAAAGTCCAGAAATGTGAATTTTGCATAAAAACTAATAAAAACATAGTAAAAACTAACTAAATCATACTAAAAACTACCTAAAAACAATGCCAAAAAGCGTATAAATTATCCGCTCATCACAACACCAAACATAAATTGTTTCTTGTCCCCAAGCAACTGAAAATAAAATAGGATACAAAGAAGAGAATATACTATAAATTCCAAAATATCAATGAAACTTAGCTCCAATTAGATGAGCGGGACTAGTAGCATTTTGCCTCTGAACAGTTTTGGCATCTCACTTTATCCTTTGAAGTTTAGAATGGTTGGCATCTATAGGAACTCAGAATCCAGATAGTGTTATTGATTCTCCTAGTTCAGTATGTTGATTCTTGAACACAGCTACTTTATGAGTCTTGGCCGTGGCCCTAAGCACTTTGTTTTCTAGTATTACTACCGGATACATAAATGCCACAGACACAAAACTGGGTGAACCTTTTCAGATTGTGACTCAACTTTGCTAGAGTCCCCAATTAGAGGTGTCTAGGGTTCTTAAGCACACTCTTTATGCTTTGGATCACGACTTTAACCGCTTAGTCTCAAGCTTTTCACTTGACACCTTCATGCCACAAGCACATGGTTAGGGACAGCTTGGTTTAGCCGCTTAGGCCGGGATTTATTCCTTTGGGCCCTCCTATCCATTAATGCTCAAAGCCTTGGATCCTTTTTATTACCCTTGCCTTTTGGTTTAAAGGGTTACTTGTAATGACCCAATTTTCAATATGTCTAGATCATACTGAAAACTGAGCGCTACCAATTTGTCTTCCTAATTATTATCTATTATTTATCATATGAGCCTGATTCGTTGTTAAAAATGTAGTTAACTAGCAAGGTGTATTTTTTATTTTTGAAAATGTTTGGGTTAATAGACAGAATCATTTATAATCAATTCACAAATAATCAAGATTAATTTCGTTACACCCTACCTGGTTTTGCTGCTCCTAATTCAGTTAGACTTTCAGGTGGTCCTTCAGCACTTTTTCCTCCTAAATCACATCAATAACAACTTTAAATCCAAAAATCCTTAACTAACCAAATCTCCCTCAGCACATTAGCAAGTGATTTCTAGCCTTAGACTTGCTGGAAGGTCACGTTTCTTGGTCCTCAAGTCAAGTTAAGCATAATTCCTAAGGAAGAACATCAAGAAAACACATGTTTAAGCATGTTTCCTTGAAAACTGAATTGAAAAGGGAAAGGAACAGCCATCTCACCTTATTTCCAGCCTTGATAAGTTACATGGTTATGTAGAGGAAGAAGAGAGGATCATTTTGGTGAAATCGGAGTTTTGATTTGAGTTTTGGTTCAGAAGAAATCAAGCTTTGAAGATTAAGTGTTCATGAAGTTTTCTCTCTTTTCTCTCCTTTCAATTTCGTCCAAAGGGAGTAAATGACCAGCCTTGGAGTGTCTTGGGGGTGTAAGGTGAGTTGTGATTGATTGGCTTGGAGAATATGTTGGAGTTTTGGAGATGCTTTGTCTCTTGAAATTCTGCTTTCCTTTGTTTTCTGATTCACGCACGCACGTCCTCCTATCGCAAGCTGCGTGATGGTGGATCACCGTTGTCAATGGCTACCATCCATCCTTCCAGTGAAAAGGGTCCAGGTGCGCTGTCACCGCACGGCTAATCATCTGCAGGTTCTCAATCGTACCGGAATAGGATTTACTATCCTTTTACGTCTGTCACTACGCCCAACACTCGCGAGTTTGAAGCTCGTCACAGTTATTCAATCCCTGAATCCTACTCGGAATACCACAGACAAGGTTTAGACTTTCCGGATTCTCTTGAATGCTGCCATCAATCTAGCTTATACCACGAAGATTCTGATTAAGAGATCCAAGAGATATTCATTCATTCTACGGTGGAACGGAAGTGGTTGTCAGGCACACGTTCGTGGGGGAATGATGATGATTGTCACATTCATCACATTCATGTTGAAGTGCGAATGGATATCTTAGATAGGAACACGCATGTTTAAATGAAAAACAGAAATACTTGCATTAATTCATCGAGACACAGCAGAGCTCCTCACCCCCAACAACGGAGTTTAGAAACTCATGCTGTCAAAGAGTACAAAGTTCAGATCTAAAAATGTCATGAGATACAAAATAAATCTCTAAAAGTTGTTTAAATACTAAACTAGTAACCTAGGTTTACAGAAAATGAGTAAACTATGATAGATAGTGCAGAAATCCACTTATGGGGCCCACTTGGTGTGTGATGGGGCTGAGACTAAAGCTTCTCACGTGCCTGGGCTGTTTTGGGCGTTCAACGCCAGGCTGTAACCTGTTTCTGGCGTTGAACTCCAACTTGTAACGTGTTTCTGGCGCTGGACGGCAGACTGCAACATGGAACTGGCGTTGAACGCCAGTTTACATCGTCTATCCTTGAGCAAAGTATGGACTATTATATATTTCTGGAAAGCCCTGGATGTGTACTTTCCAACAAAATTGGAAGCGCGTCAATTGGACTTCTGTAGCTCCAGAAATTCCATTCCGAGTGCAGAGAGGTCAGGATCCAACAGCATCAGCAGTCCTTTTTCAGCCTGAATCAGATTTTTGCTCAGCTCCCTCAATTTTAGCCAGAAAATACCTGAAATTACAATCTCACTTTATCCATTGAAGCTCAGAATGATTGGCATCTATAGGAACTTAAAATTCAGATAGTGTTATTGATTCTCCTAGTTCAGTATATTGATTCTTGAACACAGCTACTTTTATGAGTCTTGGCCGTGGCCCTAAGCACTTTGTTTTCTAGTATTACCACCGGATACATAAATGCCACAGATACATACTTGGGTGAACCTTTTTAGATTGTGACTCAGCTTTGCTAAAGCCCCCAATTAGAGGTGTCCAGGGTTCTTAAGCACACTCTTCTCTTTGCTTTGGGCCTTGACTTTAACTGCTCAGTCTCAAGTTTTCACTTGACACCTTCACGCCACAAGCACATGGTTAGGGACAGCTTGGTTTAGCCGCTTAGACCAGGATTTGATTTCCTTAGGCCCTTCTATCCACTGATGCTCAAAGCCTTGGATCCTTTTTATTACCCTTACCTTTTGGTTTTAAGGGTTATTGGCTTTTTTTGCTTGCTTTTTTTTTCTTTGCAAGCTTTGTATTCACTGCTTTTTCTTGCTTCAAGAATCATTTTTATGATTTTTCAGATTACCAATAACATGTCTCATGTTTATCATTCTTTCAAGAGCCAACATATTTAACATTCAAGAACATCAAATTCCAAAGACATATGCACTGTTCAAGCATTCATTCAGAAGGCAGAAAGCATTACCACCACATGTAATTAATCAGAATTTCTTGTATTAAAAACTCGAGAAATATTGCCTCCTTATCCTAAAGAAAATCTTCTATTTTATTCATGTTTAATGATGATGAGAAAAATAAATTATAGCTTAATTGGAGATAAAATCAAAATATAGATACTAATTACTACTATATGACTCCTAAGGTAAAACTCAAATAATAAAAAAAATTATCACAGGGTTAAGGTTAAGATCAGAACTCAACCACCTTGACTTTGGGAAGCGGATGCCTCTTTAGTCTGTGGAGTGCTTGGCCCTTCAAGAGATAGTTTCTGACGCTTTAGTTCTCTTAATTCACGCCCTTGCACTTCTTGTTCTCTGAGCAGTTTTCAAAGCATGTTGTTTTGATTTTGCTGTTCTTCCTTCATTTGGTCCATGGTTTCTTGCAACTTAGTGACAGATGCCTCAAGATGCTCCCAGTATTCAAATTGAGGGAGTTCTGGTAGGAATTCTTGCGCCCTCCTCTTGATGGGGTCCTCCTGCATTTGTTGTTTTTCTATTGTGATTTTAGTGATTGGTTGCTCCACTGAGATATACTCTGTTATTCCCATCTTTACTCCAACATCTTTGCAGAGCATAGAGATTAGGCTTGGATAAGCCAACCTGGCATCATTGGAGTTCTTGTTGGCAAGTATGTAGAATTCAGATGGGATCAGTTGATGAACTTGTACTTCTTTTCCCAACATAATGCAATAGATCATCACTACTCTTCTAATATTGACTTCAGAACGGTTGCTGGTGGGCAATATAGAACGCCCAATGAAGTCCAGCCATCCTCTGGCGACTGGTTTGAGATCTTCTCCGTTAAGTTGATTTGGGACACCCCTCGTGCTGGTGGTCCACCTGGCTCCAAGGATGCATATATCCTCTAGAATCTTATCCAGGCCCTTGTTTGTTCTCATCATTCTCCTATTGAAGGAGTTTGGGTCATCTTTCAGCTGAGGTAGCTTAAAAATCTCCCTGATTTTGTCAGGGTGGATGTGAACAATCTTTCCTCTGACCACAGTCCTATAGTCATAGAGGGCAGCTCCAGATATTCTCTGCCTGTCTGTTTGCCACAGATTAGCGTAGAATTCCTGAACCATATTCCTTCCTACTTTTGTTTCAGGATTAGCTAGGACTTCCCAGTTCCTGTTTCGAATCTTCTCTTGGATCTCCGGATATTCATCATCTTTCAGATCGAACTTGACTTCCGGGATTACAGATCTTAGACCCATTATTTTGTAGTAATGGTCTGAATGTTCTTTGGTTAAGAACCTCCCTTGATTCCAAAGTGGTTTTGGAACACTCTCTTTCTTGCCTCTTGGAGTGGGTTGTTTTCCTTTAGGAGCCATGATCTTAGTGGGTATGGTTTAGTGATCCCGGATAAACACCCCAAACTTAGAGGATTGCTTGTCCTCAAGCAAAAGAAAAGAAAGGAGAGAGGGATAGAAGGAGAGCTAGTGTTGAATGGTGGATGAGAGGAAGGAGGCCGAATGTGTTTTTAAAAGGGACAGGGGTGGATTTTCGAAAATAGGGAGAAAGATAAGATAGAAGATATGATTTAAAAGGAAATAAGTATGATAAGAAAAGATATAATTTAAAATTGAAGAGATATGAAAGATATTTGAAAAAGATAAATTTGGATTTTTGAAAAAGATAAATTTGGATTTTTGAAAAAGATAATATGGAGATTTAAAAAAAAAAAGATATTGATTAGTTGAAAAGATTTTACAATGAAAAGAGATAGATTTGTTTTGAAAATTTGAAAAAGAGTTGAATTGGATTGAAAAAAAGGATTTGTGCTTATGGATTAAGATACATTTGATATTTTTAAAGTAGGGAGAAATTAGGGATTTTAGAAATTAGGGTTTGTAACATGTTTATGCAAGAAATCATGAATTGAAACATGAAAATTAAGATTAAAATGAAAAATATGAAGAAAAAACGAATTTACCTCTTCCCCACCATCCTGGCGTTTGAACGCCCAAACGCTGCATGTTTTGGGCGTTCAACGCCCAACTGCTGCTTCTCCTGGGCGTTCAATGCCCAGCTGTTGCTTCTTTCTGGTGTTGAACGCCAGGAACTCCTTTGTCACTGGGCATTTTTCTGAACGCCCAGAAGATGCTTCTTTCTGGCGTTTAACGCCCAGATGGCTATCCTTACTGGCGTTTTCTTGCCAGTGAGCTCTTTTTTTCTCTGTTTTGTGTGCAGAATCCTTCTGTAACCCTGTAAACTTATACAATTGACTCTTTACCTTAGTATCAATGAACTTTATATAAACAAATAAAATCAAGAATAGGGCAAAATGCTTAGAGGAAGTGATGCCCCATGTCTGGGTTGCCTCCCAGCAAGCGCTTCTTTATTGTCTTTAGCTGGACCTTGCTGAGTTTTTAATCTAGCCTCAGCCTTGAGCACTCTTGCTCAACATTGCCTTCAAGATAGTGCTTGATTCTCTGTCCATTAACAATGAACTTCTTATCAGAATCAATATCTTGAAGCTCCACATAACCATATGGTGATACACTTGTAATCACATAAGGTCCCTTCCACCGGGACTTCAGTTTCCCGGGGAATAGCCTGAGCCTAGAGTTAAACAACAGAACCTTTTGTCCTGGTTCAAATATTCTAGATGACAGCTTTCTGTCATGCCACCTTTTTTATTTTTCTTTATAAAGCTTGGCATTTTCGAAAGCAGTGAATCTGAATTCCTCTAGCTCATTCAGCTGGAGCAATCTTTTTTCTCCAGCTAATTTGGCATCAAAGTTTAGGAATCTGGTTGCCCAGTAGGCTTTATGTTCCAGTTCCACGGGCAGGTGGCATGCCTTACCATACACAAGTTGGTGCGGAGAGGTCCCTATAGGAGTCTTGAATGCTGTTCTGTAAGCCCACAGAGCATCATCCAAGCTTCGTGCCCAATCCTTTCTACAGGTACTTACAGTCCGTTCTAGGATTCTTTTTAGTTCTTTGTTAGAAACTTCAGCTTGTCCATTTGTCTGCGGATGATATGGAGTTGCCACCTTATGGCGAATCCCATACCGGACCATGGCAGAGTAAAGCTGTTTGTTGCAGAAGTGAGTGCCCCCATCACTGATTAGTACCCTAGGGACACCAAATCTGCTGAATATATGTTTCTAGAGGAACTTTAGTACTGTTTTAGTATCATTGGTGGGTGTGGCAATTGCCTCTACCCATTTTGATACATAGTCAACTGCCACCAGAATATAAGTGTTTGAGTAAGATGGTGGAAAAGAGCCCATGAAATCAATACCCCATACATCAAACAACTCAATCTCCAAGATTCCTTATTGAGGCATGGCGTAACTGTGAGGCAAATTACCAGCTCTCTGGCAACTGTCACAGTTACGTACAAACTCTCGGGAATCTCTGTAAAGTGTAGGCCAGTAGAAACCACATTGGAGGACCTTGGTGGCTATTCGCTCACCTCCAAAATGACCTCCATATTGTGACCCATGGCAATGCCATAAGATCCTTTGTGCTTCTTCCTTAGGCACACACCTACGGATTATGCCGTCTGCACATCTCTTAAAGAGATAGGGTTCATCCCACAAGTAGTACTTTGCATCAGTAATTAATTTTTTCTTTAGTTGCCTGCTGTACTCCTTGGGAATGAACCTTGCAGCTTTGTAGTTTGCAATGTCTGCAAACCATGGTAATTCCTGAATGGCGAACAAATGCTCATCCGGAAAGGTTTCAGAGATCTCAATAGAGGGGGAGGACACCCCTTCCACTGGTTCTATCCGGGACAGATGGTCGGCCACTTGGTTTTCTGTCCCTTTTCTGTCTCTTATTTCTATATCAAACTCTTGCAGAAGCAACAGCCATCTTATGAGTCTGGGTTTTAAATCCTGCTTTGTGAGTAGATATTTAAGAGCAGCATGATCTGTGTACACAATCACCTTTGATCCTACTAAGTATGATCTAAACTTGTCAATGGCATAAACCACTGCAAGGAATTCTTTTTCTGTGGTTGTGTAATTTTTCTGGGCATCATTCAAAACACGGCTAGCATAATAAATGACATGTAGAAGCTTGTCATGCCTCTGCCCTAGTACTGCACCAATGGCGTGATCACTGGCATCACACATTAATTCGAATGGTAATGTCCAATCTGGTGCAGAGATAACTGGTGCTGTGACCAGTTTAGCTTTCAGAGTTACAAATGCTTGCAGGCACTCTGTGTCAAACACAAATGGCGTGTCAGCAGCTAGCAGGTTGCTTAGAGGTTTTGCAATTTTTGAAAAATCCTTTATAAACCTCCTATAGAATCTTGCATGCCCCAGAAAGCTTTTGATTGCCTTAACATTGGCAGGTGATGGTAATTTTTTAATTACCTCTATTTTAGCCTGATCCACCTCTATTCCCTTGTTTAAAATTTTATGCCCAAGGACAATCCTTTCAGTCACCATAAAGTGACATTTTTCCCAGTTTAAAACCAGGTTGGTCTCTTGGCATCTTTTCAAAACCAGTGTCAGGTGACCAAGACAGGAGCTGAATGAGTCTCCATATACTGAGAAGTCATCCATGAAGACTTCTAGAAATTTTTCCACCATATCAGAGAAAATAGAGAGCATGCATCTCTAAAAGGTTGCAGGCGCATTACACAGCCCAAAAGGCATCCTTCTGTAAGCAAATACTCCAGATGGACATGTGAATGCTGTTTTCTCTTGATCCTGGGGATCTCCTGCAATTTGGTTGTAGCCTGAATAGCCATCCAAAAAGCATTAATAATTATGACTTGCTAGTCTTTCTAGCATCTGGTCTATGAATGGTAAAGGAAAATGATCCTTTCTAGTGGCTGTATTAAGCCTTCTGTAATCAATACACTTGTGCCACCCTGTAACTGTTCTTGTAGGAACCAGTTCATTTTTTTCATTATGAACCACTGTCATGCCTCCCTTTTTAGGGACAACTTGAACAGGACTCGCCCAGGGGCTATCAGAAATAAGATAAAAAATCCCAACCTCCAGTAATTTGGTGACCTCTTTCTGCACCACTTCCTTCATTGCAGGATTTAGCCGCCTCTGTAATTGAACCACTGGCTTAGCATTGTCCTCCAATAAGATCTTGTGCATGCATCTAGCTGGGCTTATGCCCTTAAGGTCACTTATGGACCACCTAAGAGCTGTCTTGTGTGTCCTTAGCACTTGAATTAGTGCTTCCTCTTCCTGTGGATTTAAAGCGGAGCTTATGATCACTGGAAAAGTATCATCTTCTCCCAGAAATGCATATTTCAGGGATGGTGGTAATGGTTTGAGCTCGGGTTTAGGAGGTTTTTCCTCTTCCTGAGGAAATTTCAGAGACTCTTTCAATTCCTTTGAATCCTCTAGATCATGTGGAACATCTTTAAAGATGTTTTCCAGCTCTGATTCGAGACTCTCAGCCATGTTGATCTCTTCTACCAAAGAGTCAATAAGATCAACTTTCATGCAGTCTTTTGGTGTGTCTGGATGTTGCATGGCATTGACAGCATTCAACTTAAACTCATCCTCATTGACTCTCAGGGTTATTTCCTCCTGTTGGACATCAATGAGAGTTCGTCCAGTTGCTAGGAAAGGTCTTCCTAGAATGAGAGTAGCACTCTTGTGCTCCTCCATCTCCAGCACTACAAAGTCAGTGGGAAAGGCGAATGGCCCAACCCTGACAATCATGTCCTCAATCACGCCTGATGGGTATTTAATGGAGCCATCAGCAAGTTGGAGACATATCCGGGTTGGTTTAACTTCTTCAGTTAAACCAAGCTTTCTGATAGTGGATGCAGGTATTAGGTTGATGCTTGCCCCAAGATCGCATAAAGCTGTCCTGGTGTAATTTCCCTCTAATGTGCATGGTATTAGAAAGCTTCCGGGATCTTTAAGTTTTTCAGGAAAGCTTTTTAGAATGACTGCACTGCATTCTTCAGTGAGGAAAACTCTTTTAGTTTCTCTCCAATCCTTCTTATGACTCAAGATCTCTTTCATGAACTTGGCATAAGAAGGTATTTGCTCAAGTGCCTCTGCAAACGGAATCTTAATTTCAAGAGTCCTGAGATAATCTGAAAAGCGAGCAAATTGCTTATCCTGCTCCTCTTGGCGATGTTTTTGAGGATAAGGTATCTTGGCTTTATATTCCTCAACCTTGGTTGCTGCAGGTTTATTTCCTACAGAAATAGTTGAAGAAGCCTTTTTAGAGGGGTTGTCATCAGCACTTGTGTGTGTCTGATCCCTCTCTGGCATTTGAGTGCCAGAGTTAGAAGCTGGAGTGACGTTAGACGCCAATTCCTCATCTGTTCCTAGCGTCTGAACGTCAGAACTGTGCTTCTTTTGGGCGTTCAACGCCAGTTCTTTGCTTGTTTCTGGCGTTGAACGCCAGTCCTGAGCATGGTCTGGGCATTCAGCACCAGCCTTCCACCCAATTTCTGGCGTTTTAATGCCAGAATTATTTTTTCCTGGGCTCTTACTGTCCTCAGATGGATTTTGGGTGGTTTTCTCATTTCTTGGCTTCCTGCTGCCTTGAGGTGGGGTATTTAATGTTTTCCCACTTCTTAATTGAACTGCTTGGCATTCTTCTGTTATTTGTTTTGACAGCTGTTGTTTTGTTTACTTCAATTGTTCTTCCATATTTATATTATCCATCCTTGTCTCTTGTAGTCTATCTTTGAATTCGGCTAACTGCTGTGTTAGAAAGTCCAATTGCTGATTGAATTCAGCAGCTTGTTCTACAGGACTGAGTTCAACAGTTACTGTTTTAGCCTCTTCTTTCATGGAAGGGTCACTGCTTACGTACAGATGCTGATTTCTGGCAACTGTATCAATAAGCTCTTGAGCTTCTTCAATTGTCTTTCTCATGTGGATAGATCCACCAGCTGAGTGATCTAGAGAAATCTGAGCCCTTTCTGTAAGCCCATAATAGAAGATGTCTAACTCTACCCACTCTGAAAACATTTCAGAAGGGCATTTTCGTAGCATCTCTCTGTATCTCTCCCAGGCATCATAAAGAGATTCATTATCTCCTTGTTTAAAGCCTTGGATGTCCAGCCTTAGTTGTGTCATCCGTTTTGGAGGAAAGTATTGATTCAGGAATTTTTCTGTCAGCTGTTTCCATGTCCTTAAGCTAGCCTTAGGTTGGTTATTTAACCACCTCTTGGCTTGGTCTTTTATAGCAAATGGAAATAGTAATAATCTGTAGACATCCTGATCTACTTCTTTATCATGTACTGTGTCAGCAATTTGTAAAAACTGTGCCAGAAACTCTGTAGGTTCTTCCTGTGGAAGACCAGAATACTGGCAGCTTTGCTATACCATGATAATGAGCTGAGGATTCAACTCAAAGCTACTGACTCCAATGGAGGGTATGCAGATACTACTCCCATATGAAGTAGTAGAAGGGTTAGCATATGACCCCAGAGTCCTTCTGAACTGTTCATTTCCGCTTAGATCCATGATGGAGAAAGGGAGATGATGTAAAATAGAGAAGAAATATTATATTTATTTAATTATTTATTTATTTCGAAAACAAAATAAATTAAAAATAGGATTTACTATCCTTTTGCGTCTGTCACTACGCCCAGCACTCGCGAGTTTGAAGCTCGTCACAGTTATTCAATCCCTGAATCCTACTCGGAATACCACAGACAAGGTTTAGACTTTTCGGATTCTCTTGAATGCTGCCATCAATCTAGCTTATACCACGAAGATTCTGATTAAGAGATCCAAGAGATATTCATTCATTCGACGGTGGAACGGAAGTGGTTGTCAGGCACACGTTCGTGGGGGAATGATGATTATTGTCACATTCATCACATTCATGTTGAAGTGCAAATGGACATCTTAGATAGGAACACGCATGTTTGAATGGAAAACAGAAATACTTGCATTAATTCATCGAGACACAGCAGAGCTCCTCACCCCCAACAATTGAGTTTAGAAACTCATGCTGTCAAAGAGTACAAAGTTCAGATCTAAAAATGTCATGAGATACAAAATAAATCTCTAAAAGTTGTTTAAATACTAAACTAGTAACCTAGGTTTACAGAAAATGAGTAAACTATGATAGATAGTGCAGAAATCCACTTCTGGGGCCCACTTGGTGTGTGCTAGGGCTGACACTAAAGCTTCTCACGTGCCTGGGCTGTTTTGGGCGTTCAACGCCAGGCTGTAACCTGTTTCTGGCGTTGAACTCCAACTTGTAACGTGTTTCTGGCGCTGGACGCCAGACTGCAAGATGGAACTGGCGTTGAACGCCAGTTTACGTCATCTATCCTTGAGCAAAGTATAGACTATTATATATTGCTGGAAAGCCCTGGATGTCTACTTTCAAACAAAATTGGAAGCGCGTCAATTGGACACCTTTAGCTCCAGAAATTCCATTCCGAGTGCAGAGAGGTCAGGATCCAACAGCATCAGCAGTCCTTTTTCAGCCTGAATCAGATTTTTGCTCAGCTCCCTCAATTTCAGCCAGAAAATACCTGAAATTACAGAAAAACACACAAACTCATAGTAAAGTCTAGAAATATGAATTTTTCCTAGAAACTAATGAAAATAAACTAAAAACTAACTAAAACATACTAAAAACTATATGAAATTAACCCAAAAAAGCGTATAAATATCCGCTCATCATGGGTTAAAATAATGTTAAAATATCTCAGGTGTATAACTACTAAAACTAGATGTATCGGAACACTCGTAAAAACATCTCTAAAAATTATTTTCTGAGCTACTAGCATAAATGACACTAGTAACATATTTATTATGAGAATAGAACATGTATAATGAGGCCTTAGCATTGCTAAATTCATCAGAGAGCGCTGGTGCTAAGCTGCACCAGTGAACTGTGAACCCGGTTAAACCGATTTCCTGTTTTTAACTAAAATAGACCAGGTAACCTTATAATATCTTTCAAGCATGTTCTAATACTAATATAATGATAATATTATACCATTATCTCTCTCCTCTCATGAATTGAGTCCGGTTCGTCAAACAGAGACTATTTACAAAAATCAGAATCAAAACTGCCAACCGATACGGTTCAAAAGCTAGGTTCTTCCCGATTGCATTATCGAGCTTGCTTCAGAGGAGGTTCTAGCTTAAGGATGACATAATGATAATGAGGATTGAGATGCTTGATGATATATCAGAGGTGTTCCCTTTACTGATCTTCTGGCAAAATCCGTGCCTTCAGAAAGATCTCACATACTCGAAAATCAGGGTTGTTACATTCTACCCTCCTAAAAGAAAATTTTGCCCTCAAAATTTCAGCCGCATGCAAGAATCCATCTTCAAGCAGTCTATTTCCTTCAAGCCATCCTGACGAAGATATCGGTTCATTCCTTACAGCATCTAAATATCACATAGCCATGGCCATGGAGATCATAACAGCTATAAGAATAGTTGTGCCTCTCACGAATTTGTCGTTCGGAACTCGATTAAACCATGCCTATTCATAGTCATTGAGGTCTTATCTGCACCAAACAATCAATATTAAGGTGATTAGTCTTAATATCTCAAGCTAGGCATGAACATTCCCAAAATGAGCACTCATAGACATTCATGCCAAATGTATCTTGAAGATACCCTAACAGCATGAGACACACAAGCAGAGTATGCAATGAAGCATAGTCAGTCCAGTCCCCAGGCTCTACTGGGAACGAACTGCTCTGATACCAAATTGTAACGACCCAATTTTCAATATGTCTAGATCATACCGGAAACTGAGCGCTACCAATTTGTCTTCCTAATTATTATCTATTATTTATCATATGAGCCTGATTTGTTGTTAAAAACGTAGTTAATTTGCGAGGTGTATTTTTTTTTTTTTTGAAAACGTTTGGATCAATAGGCAGAATCATTTATAATCAATTCACAAATAATCAAGATTAATTTCGTTACACCCTACCTGGTTTTGCTGCTCCTAATTCAGTTAGACTTTCAGGTGGTCCTTTAGCACTTTTTCCTCCTAAATCACATCAAGAACAACTTTAAATCCAAAAACCCTTAACTAACCAAATCTCCCTCAGCACGTTAGCAAGTGATTTCTAACCTTAGACTTGCTGGAAGGTCACGTTTCTTGGCCCTCAAGTCAAGTTAAGCATGATTCCTAAGGAAGAACATCAAGAAAACACATGTTTAAGCATATTTCCTTGAAAACCGAATTGAAAGGGGAAAGGAACAGCCATCTCACCTTATTTCTAGCCTTGATAAGTTACATGGTTATGTAAAGGAAGAAGAGAGGATCATTTTGGTGAAATCGGAGTTTTGATTTGAGTTTTGGTTCAGAAGAAATCAAGCTTTTGAAAATTAAGTGTTCATGAAGTTTTCTCTCTTTTCTCTCCTTTCAATTTCGGCCAAAGGGAGTAAATGACCAGCCTTGGAGTGTCTTGGGGGTGTAAGGTGAGTTGTGATTGGTTGGCTTGGAGGTGGGTTAAAATAATATTAAAATATCTCAGGTGTATAACTACTAAAACTAGATGTATCGGAACACTCGTAAAAACATCTCTAAAAATTATTTTCTGAGCTACTAGCATAAATGACACTAGTAACATATTTATTATGAGAATAGAACATGTATAATGAGGCCTTAGCATTGCTAAATTCATCAGAGAGTGCTGGTGCTAAGCTGCACCAGTGAACTGTGAACCTGGTTAAACCGATTTCCTGTTTTTAACTAAAACAAACCAGGTAACCTTATAATATCTTTCAAGCATGTTCTAATACTAATATAATTATAATATTATACCATTATCTCTCTCCTCTCATGAATTGAGTCCAGTTTGTCAAATAGAGACTATTTACAAAAATCAGAATCAAAACTGCCAACAGATATGGTTCAAAAGCTAGGTTCTTCCCGATTGCATTATCGAGCTTGCTTCAAAGAAGGTTCTAGCTTAAGGATGACATAATGATAATGAGGATTGAGATGCTTGATGATATATCAGAGGTGTTCCCTTTACTGATCTTCTGGCAAAATTCGTGCCTTCGGAAAAGATCTCGCATACTCGAAAATCAGGGTTGTTACATTACTGGCTTTTTGCTCTTGCCTTTTGGTTTAAAGAGCTATTGGATTTTTCTGCTTGCTTTTACTTTTTCTATCTTTTATTTTTTTTTCGCAAGCTTTGTTCTTCACTGCTTTTTCTTGCTTCAAGAATCAATTTTATGATTTTTTAGATTATCAATAACATTTCTTCTTTTTCATTATTCTTTCAAGAGCCAACAATTTTAACATTCATAAACAACAAATTCAAAAGACATATGCACTGTTCAAGCATTCATTCAGAAAGCAGAAATTATTGTCACCACATCAAAATAATTAAAGTAATCTCAAGGATGAATTCAAAATTCATGTACTTCTTGTTCTTTTGTAATTAAAGCATTTTTCATTTAATAAAGGTGATAGATTCATAGGACATTCATAGCTTTAAGACATAGACACTTGAACACTAATGATCATGTAATAAAGACACAAACATGAATAAACATAGAGCATAGTAAACGAAAAACAGAAAAATAAAGAACAGGGAAATTAAAGAATGGGTCCACCTTAGTGATGGCAGCTAGTTCTTCCTCTTGAAGATCTTATGGAGTGCTTTAGCTCCTCAATGTCTCTTCCTTGCCTTTGTTGCTCCTCCCTCATAGCTCTTTGATCTTCTTGAATTTCATGGAGGAGGATAGAATGCTCTTGGTGCTCCACCCTTAGTTGTCCCATGTTGGAACTCAATTCTCCTAGGGAGGTGTTAATTTGCTCCCAATAGTTTTGTGGAGGAAAGTGCATCCCTTGAGGCATCTCAGGGATTTCATGATGAGAAATTTCCTCATGCTCTTGTTGAGGTCCATGAGTGGGCTCTCTTGTTTGCTCCATCCTTTTTTTAGTGATGGGTTTGTGAGATAAATCTCTCCATCTCCCATGATTCGGATGTGGAAGCAATTGTCTTCCCTTTCCTCTTTCTAGAGGTTTCTCCGGCCTTTGGTGCTATTAATGGTTATGGAAAAACAAAAAGCAATGCTTTTACCACACCAAACTTAAAAGATTTGCTCGTCCTCGAGCAAAAAAAGAAAGAAAGTAGTAGAAGAAGAAGAAAATAGAGGAGATGGAGGGAGATATGTGGTTCGGCCAAGGGGTAGAAGTAGTGGTTGTAATGTGTGAAAATGAAGGAGTGGTGAGAGGTTTATATAGGGGTAGGAGGAGGTGATTGGTGAAGGGTATTTGGGAGAGAGTGTTATGAAAAGGTGGGAGAGAGAGAGAGAGAGAGGTGGGGTAGGTGGGGATCCTGTGGGATCCACAGATCCTGAGGGGTCAAGGACTTATCATCCCTTCTCCATTTAGGCATGTAAAATGCCCATAGAGTGCAATCCTGGCGTTAAACGCCAGGTTGCTGCTTGTTTCTGGCGTTTAGCGCCAGCTTTTCTCCCTTTATTGGCATTTAACGCAATGTTGGTGCTTGTTTCTGGCATTAAAATCCAGACTGTAGCTTGTTTCTGGCGTTTAACACCAGCTTGATGCTTATTTCTGGCGTTAAATGCCAGTCTGATGCTTCTTACTGGCGTTTAAACGCCAATAAGCTCTTCCTCCAAGGTGAGCTGTTTTTAATGTTGTTTTTTATTTTACTTTGATTTTTGTGACTCCACATGATCATCATCCTAAAGAAAACATAAAATAAAAATGGAAAATAGAAAATTAACATAGATAAGTAAAAATTGGGTTGCCTCCCAATAAGCGCTTCTTTATTGTCTTTAGCTGGACCTTACTGAGCTTTTAATCTAGTCTCAGCTTTGAGCATTCTTGCTCAACATTGCCTTCAAGATAATGCTTGGCTCTCTGTCCATTAACAATGAACTTCTTATTAGAATCAATGTCTTGAAGCTCCACATAACCATATGGTGACACACTTGTAATCACATATGGTCCCCTCCACCGGGATTTCAGTTTCCCGGGGAATAATCTGAGCCTAGAGTTAAACAGCAGAACCTTTTATCCTGGTTCAAAGATTCTGGATGACAATTTCTTATTATGCCACCTTTTTGCTTTCTCCTTGTAAATTTTTGCATTTTTGAAAGCATTGAGTTTGAATTCCTCTAGCTCATTTAACTGGAGTAATCTCTTCTCTCCAGCTAACTTAGCATCCAGGTTTAGGAATCTGGTTGCCCAGTAGGCCTTATGCTCCAGTTCCACGGGCAGATGACAGGCCTTGCCATACACAAGCTGGTATGGAGAGGTTCTTATAGGAGTCTTGAATGCTGTTTTGTATGCCCACAGAGCATCATCCAAGCTTTTTGCCCAATCCCTTCTACGGGTAATTACAGTCTGTTCCAGGATTCTTTTTAGTTCTCTATTAGAGACTTCAGCTTGCCCATTTGTCTATGGATGATATGGAGTTGCTACTTTGTGGCTAATTCCATATCAGACCATAGCAGAGTAAAGCTGTTTATTGCAGAAATAAGTGCCCCATCACTGATTAGTGCTCTAGGGACACCAACCCTGCTGAAGATATGTTTCTGGAGGAACTTCAGCACTGTCGTAGTATTATTAGTGGGTGTTGCAATTGCCTCTACCCATTTAGATACATAGTCTACTGCCACCAGAATATATTTGTTTGAGTATAATGGTGGGAAAGGCCCCATGAAGTCAATACCCCATACATCAAACAACTCAATCTCCAAGATCCCTTGTTGAGGCATGGTGTAACCATGAGGCAGATTATCAGTTCTCTGGCAACTGTCACAGTTATGTACAAACTCTCGGGAGTCTCTATAGAGAGTAGCCCAGTAAAAGCCACATTGGAGAACCTTGGTGGCTGTTTGCTCACCTCCAAAATGGCCTCCATATTGTGACCCATGGTAATGCCATAAGATCTTCTGTGCTTCTTCTATAGGCACACACCTCCGGATTATTCTGTCTACACATCTCTTAAAGAGATATGGTTCATCCCACAAGTAGTACTTTGCATCAGTAATTAATTTTTTTATTTGTTGCCTACTGTACTCCTTGGGTATGAATCTTGCAGCTTTATAGTTTGCAATGTCTGCAAACCATGGTGTTTCCTAAATGGCAAACAATTGCTCATCTGAAAAGGTTTCAGAGATCTCAATAGAGGAAAAGGACGCCCCTTCTACTGGTTCTATCTGGGACAGTTGATCAGCCACTTGGTTCTCTGTCCCTTTTCTGTCTCTTATTTCTATATCAAACTCTTGTAGAAGTAACACCCATCTTATAAGCCTGGGTTTTGAATCCTGCTTTGTAAGTAGATATTTAAGAGCAGCATGGTCAGTGTACACAATCACTTTTGATCCTACTAAGTATGATCTAAACTTGTCAATGGCATAAACCACTGCAAGCAATTCTTTTTCTGTGGTTGTGTAATTTTTTGGGCCTCATTTAAAACACGACTAGCATAATAAATGACATGCAGAAGCTTGTTATGCCTCTGTCCCAATACTGCACCAATGGCATGGTCACTGGCATCACACATTAGTTCAAATGGTAATGTCTAGTCTGGTGCAGAAATAACTGGTGCTGTGACCAGCTTAGCTTTCAGAGTTTCAAACGCCTGCAGACACTCTGTGTCAAACACAAATAGCGTGTCAGCAGCTAGCAGATTGCTTAGAAGTTTTGCAATTTTTGAAAAATCCTTTATAGACCTCCTATAGAATCCTGCATGCCCCAGAAAGCTTCTGATTGCCTTAACTTTGGCAGGTGGTGGTAATTTTTCAATTACTTCAAATTTAGCTTGGTCCACCTCTATTCCCTTGTTTGAAATTTTATGCCCAAGGACAATCCCTTCAGTCACCATAAAGTGACATTTTTCCCAGTTTAAAACTAGGTTGGTCTCTTGGCATCTTTTCAGAACAAGTGCTAAATGGTCAAGGCAGGAGCTGAATGAGTCTCTAAATACTGAAAATTCATCCATGAAGACTTCCAGAAATTTCTCTACCATATCAGAGGAGATAGAGAGCATGCACCGCTGAAAGGTTGCAGGTGCATTGCACAGACCAAAAGGCATCTTTCTGTAGGCAAACACTCCAGAAGGACATGTGAAAGCTGTTTTCTCTTGGTTCTGAGGATCTACTGCAATTTGGTTGTAACCTGAATAGCCATCCAAAAAGCAGTAATATTCCTGACCTTCTAGTCTCTCTAGCATCTGGTCTATGAATGGTAAAGGAAAATGATCCTTCCTGGTGGCTATATTGAGCCTTCTGTAATCAATACACATACGCCACCCTGTAACTGTTCTTGTGGGAACCAGTTCATTCTTTTCATTATGAACCACTGTCATGCCTCCTTTCTGGGGGACAAATTGGACAGGGCTCACCCAGGGGCTATCAGAAATAGGATAAATGATCCTAGCCTCTACTAACTTAGTGACCTCCTTCTGCACCACCTCCTTCATGGCTGGATTCAGCCGCCTCTGTGGTTGAACCACTGGCTTAGCATCATCCTCCAATAGGATCTTGTGCATGCATCTAGCTGGGCTTATGCCCTTAAGATCACTTATGGACCACCCAAGAGCTGTCTTGTGTGTCCTTAGCACTTGAAGTAGTGCTTTCTCTTCCTGTGGATTTAAAGCAGAGCTTATGATCACCGGAAAAGTGTCACCTTCTCCTAGAAATGCATATTTCAGGGATGAAGGTAGTGGTTTGAGCTCGGGTTTAGGAGGTTTCTCCTCTTCCTGAGGAATTTTCAGAGGCTCTTTTATTTCCTCTGATTCCTCCAGATCAGGCTGAACATCTTTAAAGATGTCTTCTAGCTCTGATTCGAGACTCTCATCCATGTTGATCTCCTCTACCAGGGAGTCAATAATATCAACATGCATGCAATCTTTTGATGTGTCTGGATGCTTCATTGCCTCAACAGCATTCAACCTGAACTCATCCTCATTGACTCTCAAGGTCACTTCCCCTTTTTGGACATCAATGAGGGTTCGTCCAGTTGCTAGGAAGGGTCTTCCTAGAATGAGAGTTGCACTCTTGTGCTCCTTCATCTCCAGCACTACAAAGTCAGTGGGAAAGGCAAATGGCCCAACCTTGATAATCATGTCCTCAATTACGCCTGGTGGGTATTTAATAGAACCATCAGCAAGTTGAAGACATATCCGGTTGGTTTGACCTCTTCAGTCAAGCCAAGCTTTCTGATAGTGGATGCAGGGATTAGATTGATACTTGCCCCAAGGTCACATAGGGCTGTCTTGGTACAAGTACACTCTAATGTGCATGGTATCATAAAGCTTCCGGGATCCTTAAGCTTTTCTTGTAAGCTTGTTAGGATGACTGCACTGCATTCTTCAGTGAGAAAAACCTTTTCTGTTTCTCTCCAATCCTTCTTATGACTTAAGATCTCTTTCATGAACTTAGAATAAGAGGGTATTTGCTCAAGTGCCTCTGCAAATGGAATCTTTATTTCAAGAGTCCTGAGGTAGTCTGCAAAGCGGACAAATTGTTTATCTTGTTCTGTTTGGCGGAGTTTCTGAGGATAAGGCATTTTGGCTTTATATTCTTCAACCTTAGTTGCTGCAGGTTTATTTCCTACAGAGGCAGGTTGAGAAGCCTTCTTGAGGGAGTTATTATCAGCACTTGCAGGTGTCTGATCCCTCATTGGCATTTGAACGCCATAACTGGACATGGATTGGGCGTTTAACGCCAGTTTTTCACCCTTTTCTGGTGTTCGAACGCCAGACTAATTCCTCTCTGGGCTCTTACTATCCTCAGAGGGATTTTGGGTAGCAGGTTACTCATCCTCTGTCAGCTGTTCCTTTCTTGGTTTTCTGCTGCTTTGAGTTGAGATATTTAATATTTTTCCACTTCTTAATTGAGCTGCTTGGCACTCCTCTGTTATCTATTTTGATAACTGCTATTTTGTCTGATTCAATTGTGATTCCATATCCTTGTTAGCAATTTTGGTTTCTTGTAGCATCTCCTTAAATTCTACTAACAGCCTTGTTATAGAAGATAGTTGCTGATTGAGTTCAGTAACTTGTTCCTAAGGACTAAAGTCAGTTGATACTGCCTTAGCTTCTTCTTTCATGGAGGACTCATTACTTATGTATAGATGTTGATTTCTAGCAACTATATCGATAAGTGCTTGAGCCTCTTCAATAGTCTTTCTCATATGTATAGATCCACCAGCTGTGTGGTCTAGAGATATCTAAGCTTTTACTGTAAGCCCATAGTAGAAGATATCTAATTGCACCCACTCTGAAAACATTTCAGAGGAGCATTTCCTTAGCATCCATCTGTACCTCTCCCAGGCATTATAAAGGGATTCATCATCCTCTTGTTTAAAGCCTTGGATGTCCAGCCTTAGCTGTGTCATCCTTTTTAGAGGGAAATATTGATTCAGGAATTTGTCTAATAACTGTTTCCATGTTCTTATGCTTGCTGTGGGTTGGTTATTTAACCACCTCTTAGCTTGATCTTTTACAGCAAAGGGAAACAGTAACAGCCTGTATACATCCTGATCTACCTCCTTGTCACGCACTGTGTCAGCAATTTGCAAGAACTGCGCCAGAAACTCAGTAGGTTCTTCATGTGGAAGACCGGAATACTGGCAATTTTGCTGCACCATGACAATGAGCTGAGAATTTAGCTCAAAACTGCTTCCTTTGATGGGAGGTATACAGATGCTACTCCCATATGCAGCAGTAATGGGGTTAGCATATGACCCCAGAGTCCTTCTGGACTGTTCATTTCCATTTAGGTCCATGATGGTTAAAATGGAATTGATATGAATTGCAAACAAAATATATTTTTGTTTTTATTTTCTTTAAGTAGAAACAAACCGAATTATTAAGAATAAATAAAAATAATAAGATAAAATAAAATAATTAGAAATTAAAATGTAAATTTCAAAAACTAAGAGAAAAATAAATTTGAAAACGAAAATAATTACTTAATAAAGAAGATTTGAAAAACTTTAGATATGATTTTTGAAAAAGATTTTGAATTTTGAAATTTCAAAACTAAGATAAGATAGAATAGAAAGTTTTAAAATAAAAATATGAATTTTTAAAGAAAAATTCAAAAATTAATTAAAATAAAGAGAAAAGATATTTTTGAATTTAATGAAGAAAGAGAAAAACAGTAAAAATGACACTGATAAACCCAAATTTTATGATATATTTTGTGCTTAGTTTGAGTGATTTATTCAATCCTTCACCCACTTATTCATATTATTTGCATGGTTTTACTTTCCCTTCCTTATTATGTGATGTATGTGAAAAACATGTTTCCTATGCTTTAAAATTAATTATTTTAATTACCTTTATTTCCATTCGATGTCGTGATTCGTGTGTTGAGTAGTTTCAAATCTTCTAAGGCAGGAATGACTCAAAGGATGGAAAGAAAACATACAAAAATGGAAGGAAAAGCATAAAACGGAGTTTTTGAAGAAACTGGCAGCCACGCGATCGCATGGGCGACACGAACGCATGCCAAGCGCGAAGAAGCAGCGACGCGGCCGCATGACTGACGCGACCGCGCGCCTTAAGCAGAACATATATGACACGGTCGTATGACTGACGCGACCGCGTGACAAGAAAAACTCCGAGTGACGCAATCGCATGACCCACGCGGACGAGTGACAGAGGCCACGCACCAGAAATTGCATAAAATGCTCCCAGCAAATTCTGAAGCCTTTTTTGGCCCAAATCCAAGTCCAGAAGGCATAGACCAGAGGTTATAAAGTGAGGGAATACATCTGTTCAAGGGAGTCTCCACTTTAGTTAGTTTTCATGATTTAGATTTAGTTTTGAGAGGGAGATTCTCTCCTCTCTCTTAGGATTAGGATTTAGGATTTCTCCTAGTTTTAGGAGTAACTCTCAATCCCAGGTTTCAATATTCTTTTACTTTATATTTATCTCTTACTTTCAGATACTTTAATGCTTATATTAGTTATGTTGCCTATTTGGCTTATGCTACATTCATGTTACAAATTACTCTTTTGAATTAATGTTATTTGAGGTATTTCAGTTTAATATTGCTTTCTTTTATTTACATTATTGTTATTCCCATCTGAAGGCATTTTTATTCCAGTAGATTTACTTTTCTCCTTTTGGTCTTGGTTAAGAAATCAGTAACTCAGGAGTTATCAAACTCAAACATGATTGATAATTGTTATCTTTGTTAATTGAATTGAATTTCAATAATCCCAATCTTTTCTTAGGAAATAAATAGGATTCGAAGATCAAACCAATTAATCCCTTGACCTTCCTTTATTTTAGTAAAGATTAACAAAGTGGAATTAAGATTCAATTCTCATCATCATTGATAAGGATAACTAGGATAGGACCTCTAATTTCCTATACCTTGCCAAAAGTTTATTTACAGTCATTTATTTATTTTACTTGCCATTTAAATTACTTGTTCTTCATTTACTTTAATTGCTAATTAAACCATTCGCTCCTCATTCTCAAAACCCCAATTTACAATCTCCATAACCAATAATAAGAACATACTTCCCTGCAGTTACTTGAGAAGACGACCCGAGGTTTGAATACTTCGGTTATCAATTTATTTAGGGGTTTGTTACTTGTGACAACCAAAAATGTTTGTACGAAGGGATTTCTGTTGGTTTAGAGACTATATCTACAACGCTACTGTTTTTATGAAATTCTTTACTGGCAAAAATCCCGACGTCAAAATGGCGCCGTTGCCGGGGAACTGCAATCGTGTGCCTTATTATTGGTTATTGTAAATATTTTTCTTTTACTTGTTTATTTGTCTTTATTTTTTTCCCCTCTTTATTTCTTTTTGCTACTATGAATTCTCACCCCTTTCGCTTTGAGTTTGGTTCTAATGTTATTGAAAGGAATGGAAGTTATAACAGGAACATGCATCAGGGTCAGAGCAACCAAAGATGGATGGAGCCAAGAGGATCTGATCAACCCTTTAGGCAACAACACCCTTCAAGATGTCATGGACAAAGACCATTCTACAATGCATACCAAGCAAATAGACATGGTGGACAACCTTGTAATTACCAACAAGCCCCACCCTGTACTTATAGACCATCCTCTCAACATAACTTCGAACCACCACACTCACAAGCTCCTTTTCACCATTCACCACCGTATGATCCTCATTTACCCCAGTTCCAATCCAATCACTCCCAAACACCACCACTTCCCCCTATGCCATATCCAAATCTATCACGCTGAGAATCAGAGGTTCGTCTCAAGGAAACAGTAAATCGACTTCAAACAACCCTTCATCAACTGGAGCAAGCAGTAAGTCAATTATCTTCTAGACGTTCGAACATTCAAGAACCTCCCACAGCCCCATGTGGATAATCTAACGAAGAGCGTAGTCTGAAGGAGATACTAGAAATTCCAGTGGACAAGACAGAGCATGGCTTCGTACTGGAACAAGTAGAGGAAGCTGTCATTATTGAAGAAGAGTTGGTTGAACACTTAGGAGACGCTGAACCTCCATGAGAATCCAAAGTTGTGGAGCATTCTTTCAAGGATGTTACAATTGATGCTAAGGAGGATTGTGCGCAATCCCCAGGGCAAGTCTTTCATGAAGACCTAGACAGAATAACCCAAGAAGCAAATTTCCTTGATGATGATAGTCACAAGCCAAGTTCTCCTAGTAATGAGCTTGCATCCGCAAGTGAATTCTCTGAGATCGAAGAATCTTCCCCAAATGAATACGAAGATGATACGGAGGTAGATTTCTCTCAACCTCCAGTCTATGACTTAAGTGATGAGGAAGACATAGATGGCTTTGATCAGGACATGGATACATTTGAAGAATCTTGCAAAGAAGTAGAGAATTTCACAGAAGAGCACAAGGGAGTAGAACTCACAGAACCACTGGAACCACCTATCCCAAGGCCATTACCACCCAATACAAGCTTCAAGTGGGTACAATCCTTAACCTTTAACTGTATTTTTCCACTTGAATATGGTTTGCTTGAAACAGATGGCCAGCTTCAACTTGAAGTGCACGGATTGGCACCATGATCAATCGAATGGATCTCGGAAGGCGTTTGGTTATCCTGGTGAGAATCTAATTTCTAAACCGCCCGGATGGAAAAGTATAGATCAAGACGAAGGCGGATTCAAAAGCAAAGTTTGGGATCCTGGAATCTGGGCTGACAATCATCACCCCGGGAGCCTGACAATCTGTTTGAAGCTGCTCAGAAGCTTCACATGCCTAGTTTGGGACCCCGAAGGCTATTGGCATTCCAAGCATTGGTGGAGATTTATGGATTAATTTAAGCATAAGCTGCCATAACAGGAAGCTCATCCAACGTCTAACTTAAGGACTTTAACTAAAATTGCTAGGTGGGAGACAACCCACCATGGTATGCTCGTTCCTTTTTCAATATTTTTTTATTTAGTTTTATTTGTTTTCAAGTTTTATTTTATTTTATCATATTGAACCTGGAAGCTTTGCATCTCATTCATATTAATCATTGCATTCTGCATACTGCATAAAAAAAAAGGTGCGCGACACGACCGCATCACTCATGCGATCGCGTCAAGTTGCAAAAACACTTCCCACGCGACCGCGTCATTCACGCGGCCGCGTGACCTGGAGATCGGCGTAAAGATCCAACATCCAGAAAGTTAGGCTGGAATCGTGCGGCCATTGTGCGTTTTGCACAAATGACCCACGCGATCGCGTCCCTCACACGATCGCGTCACTTGCACAATACCAATCCCACGCGACCGCATGAGCGACGCGACCGCGTCGCATAGGATTACACAACACCCCAGAAGGAGACAGAGAGTTGCGCTGAAATGACGCCGGATTCGTTCGTTTAGCACAAATTACAGCGACGCGATCGCATGCCTCAGGCGATCGCGTCATTCACTGTTTTTGCCCTCCACGCGATCGCGTCACCCACGTGATCGCGTCAACCACCTTTTCGCCCCAACCACGCGACCGCATGCCCCACGCGATCGCGTGAATTCAAATTATAACCCCCCAGTCACGCTAACCCTATCACTCGCCCCCCTCCCAAACCCCTCTACTTCCTCTCTTCTTTTCCATCCCCCAACCACCACCCAGCCAC